>NC_138373.1:141374818-141385056 GCF_054177405.1 Leptonychotes weddellii | reverse complement strand
ATCCATTTCACACACACTTTAGGATCTCAGTCTAACTGCCCTTTCCTCTTGCAGTCCCTCTGCAATCCAATGTATCAGAATCAATGATGACCCTAAAACACCCTTGTATTAATTCTTTGTTTAAGAAAAAGGGAGCCAGTGAAGATGCCCAAACACCAAACTCCCTTGAATGCCCCCATAATCTGACCTCACTCAAACTATTTCCCACCTTCCTCATCACACATGTGGCCTTGATGCTCAGGCTGTTCTAACTTTTGTGCCCACCATAAGCATTCCCAACATGTCTTTGCTCAAGCTATTGCCCACTTACCCAGTTCTTATCCCTTTCTCTTGGCAAAGTCTTCCTTGACTTTTTCAGGCCCTGTGAACTTCCCCTTTTTCTGTATTCCTGTTACACTAATGGTATTTCTTGGTTTTAGACCAAACATGCACTCTATTCTTCTTCCCTATGAGACTGTCAGCTTACAATCATCAAAAACTTAACAAATCTTGGAGCTCAGTCATCTCCTGTCAAGTTGGCACCCAACTCATTTTTAGTTCTTGCCCCTTCCAACCATTTGCTACTACATCCCCTCATCTTCACTACCACCAAACTCAGCCAGCTGGTGCCATTGTATCTTATATTCCATACTTAATCATCACAGGGATAAGCTAATCAGCCATGCCCCCTACCCTGACCACCAAAAGGCCAGCTATGTTACCGTGTAATATTGAATACCCAAGCCTCCCCCATTTTGAAGAGAATCAGCTGGTCTGTTAGAAAGGAAGGGGTAGTTCCAAGAGGTATGGGAATTTTCTGAGAAGTGGAATTGCTTCAATATGTCTATGATGCTTCTATCAGACAATCACATATTGACTTGGAAATCTAAAGATAAAAAATCGATTAAAGCCATACTTTTATGTGACTTAACCACTAAAACCCTTAGGCTCTGACTTTTGGGCATAAGAAAACAATTTTTATTCTTAATACTTCTCCCAACAATGGTTAGAATTAAGAGATGTAATATGGTACAGACTCTGGAGCGAGGCTGCCTCTGTTGGAGTCCCAGATCCACGGCTTAGTAGATGCATGACCTTGGGCAAATGACTTTAAATCTCTGTGCCTGAGTTTCCTCATCTGTAAAATGGGAATGAGGACAATATTGCTTATCTCATAAGGTTGTTATAAGGATTAAACCAAAAATTCTCAGAATATATCTGGCACAGAGTAGGTGGTCAATAAATATTAGCTACCACTATCATTATCATCATTGTTTTTGATTACTGTTATCATCTTTTACTATTAAAAGAATAGCTGGCAGACCTGGTCCAAACACAAGGCAAAGCCTGGCTCCTCTGACAGCCTTTCCTCAACCCACCCACGAACAGTACTTTTCTCTGACCTCCTGTTACCAGTGCTGTTGGATCACAGTGCTCTTCACTTTCAGTGTAAATTCCTTCTCTAAGGATATCAACCCAGCTTCCCTCATGACTTCTACTCCTATTGTCTCTTAAAGGTCTTCTGACATCTTCACTTAAACAAACCTTCCACAAGAACTTCACATATAACATCTCTCTCCTAGCTCTCCCTGACCAATGGGATAAATCCCAATCCCTCAGCCAGCATTCTTGTGTGCATCTCACATGGCACTATTACAGTGTTACCCTTTATCAATGATCTAGCACTTGGCTCATGATGTTCCCTTCACCTGGAATCTCTTTCCCTTTTTCTCCATTTTATCATAAAAACTTTCTCAGGAGCATTTCCTGTGCCTTGATGGAATACCTTCTCTTTCCTCTAGACTCTCAAAGTGTTCTATTCCAAATATTCTAGTATCATAGCCATTATAACATGGTATGTTAGTTAATGGCTTCTCACTTTCTTGTTAAAAGTTTAAGGAAAGACTTCATATTTAAGTTCATTTTTGCACCCCTAATGCCTAGTACAGTACCTGACACAGAATGTTTTTCAAATTGATTAATAGGCTTCCAAACCCAGACAAGCCTTTACTAGGTGTTTTAAGTACTTAACACAAATTTACATTTCTGTCTGTGAGGACTCCAAAACCTGAGAGATGGAATATAAAGGGAAGTAAAAGAGGTATTTTGCAAAAATTATCAACTCCAATAAATACTGGTTTAGCAGACAGAATATTATAAGTAATGCTTTATATTTTTCTGGCATTGTCATATTTTTCACTGGATGAATGGGGTCCTCAGGCAGTGGTCCTGCTGTCACTAATTGAAACGTGTTTTCCTGATTTCAGCTTGGATTGTTTTGTTGATTCATGTAGCACCTTGCTTAATTAAATAATACAAGCGTTGGGTTACATAAGGGCACCAAACTTCCACTTCATAATTCAAGAGGACATGGTGGAAGGAGTAACTCAGCATTAAATAAATAGCTGAAGATACTGGCAGCACCAGTTGCAATAGAAAAATTCAAATTATCAGGTGCCTAATAGCTGCCTGCAGCCATACGGGATGCATTTTACATTTGGATGTTCTTTGGGTACACTGCAGAGAAAAATTACAATAACAAGCCCAATAATTTCCACATGGAGATAAAACAGTATAAATAAACCAATAAATCAAATCCCTATATTGCAGTAAAATAGTCAACTACATTGGTATTACAAATCATGCAACTAATACAGATATTATGTATATCTCTCTAAAATCCTTTTTAGCAGTTTTTGTTTTCAGTATTTCATAGTATCAAAGCAATGATGCCAGGGACAGGAAAAATACTGAGTAGCGAATAAATTGCAGAGATTCAAATCCCAGCCCTTCTATCCTCTGTGACTTTTCCTTATTCCCTGTCATCTCTGTAAGCCTCACCTATGTGTGATCAAGGAAAGTAAGTCCCTCCCTAAGTATTGTGCCCAAACTATTCATTATTCAGTCACTCAAAATGAATTTAAAAATACATAAAAGAGATATGCCAACAAACTGAGGGTTCTAGAGGGGAGGGGGTGGGGGGATGGGTTAGCCTGTGATGGGTATTAAAGAGGGCACGTTCTGCACGGAGCACTGGGTGTTATACGCAAACAATGAATCATGGAACACTACATCAAAAACTAATGATGTAATGTATGGTGATTAACATAATAAAAAAAAAGAGATAAGCCAGTGGGACGCCTGGGTGGCTCAGTCCATAAGCATCTGACTCTTGGTTTCGGCTCAGGTCATGATCTCACAGTCAAGGGATTCAGCTGGGTGTGGGGTTCTGTGCTGGGTACAGAGTCTGCTTCAGATTCTTTCTCCCTCTTCCTCCCCTTTGCTCCTCCCCGCACATGCTCTCTAAAATAAATAAAATCTTAAAAAAAAGATACATGTCAGGCACTCTACAAGCAGTTAAGGAAGCAAAATGAGTAAGACAGGTCTTTCCATGAAAGAGCTCACAGGCTGGTAGACACCTAGCCAGGCCTGTCCTGCTGCCTGGGTACAGTGAACCCCACCCGCATGCCTAATGTGGGGACTCACTGTAATGTACTGAAAGCACACATCTGTGCCTCTTATTAGACCATAAGGCCCATGGAAACAGAGGCCACGTGTTGTTCATGCATTGCCTCCACGGTGGTCTAGTTCCCTCCTACATCTCTTATCTCATCTCCCCCTCCTTCATTCTACTCCAACCACACCGGCCTCCATGCTGTTCCTGAACCTGCCCGGGGTACACATGCCTCGGACCCTTTACATTTGTTGTTCCCTTTGACGTGATGGCTCTTCCTTTGCACATCTGCATTGCTTGCTCCCTGTGCAAACCAGTTTTTGTTCAAATGTCCCCTTCCTGCCATGACCTTCCTTGACCACTTTTTGAAACTGCAAGTTCTGTACCAAAGCATTTTCTACTACCCTGCCATGATTTATTTTTCCTCTGTCACCAACATTACTAACACAACCCAAATTTTACTCATTTTGCTCATTGTCTCACTCCCTCACCAAAAGGCAAGCTTTCTGAAGAAAGGAATGTTTATATATGTACTACTGAATATAGCACATACACCTAAAATAGGTACTGGTACACACAATAAGGGATTAACATGCAATGAATAAACTGTAGGAACTCTAAAAAAAATAGTACAATACAACCTGTGCTCTCAAAGAAATGAGAATTTCTGGAGATTGAAGGGCAAAACTGGTAGGGAACATCTTGTTTGGTCACCAACCATCTATTTCTCCTTCTTAAAAGCATCACATTTTTCTTTTAAGGGGGTTATCTGTTCCCACTATGCGTAGTCTTTGGGGATGGTAAATCCAGGCACCTGGCCTTTTAGGGCAATCAAAAAAAACAAATCCTTTAACTTATTGCCCTGGTGTGGTTGGGTTGAGCTCATTACATGGTCTCTTCCAATGTGCATCCCAAGAAACTGCCACAACAGTGTGAGAAGTGGTTGGAGTTCATTCATCTCTTCAGCGGCTTGCTGATCCAGCTACGAGACCATTCACCAGATTCTTCATTCCTCATCCATTTGATACTGCCTTGTTCCCATCCATTCCCAGCCCTGGTTCTCCGGGCTCTGGTGAATTCAGTGGGCTAGGCAGAGCCTACCCCCAAATTTTCTTTTTTCACTCAAGTTAGCCAAATCCATTTTTAAAGCTTCTAGCCAAAGAGCCCCAACTGATACAGCATGAAAAAGAAAATAATTCACAGTGGTATCTTTTTAGTGACAAATAACTTTCCTTATTTGGCTCAGAGAAGGATATAAGTCCCATGGGCTTCATGTAAGAGATGGGACCAGACCTAGTCTTTGAAGAATAGACAGGATCTGGATGTTAGAGAATGGTGAGGCTCTGAGGCAAGGGAAACAAAACCATGACTTTAAGAACTCCTATGTGCCAGGCACTCTGATAGACACCTGACCCAAGACCAGCAAGAAATGGTGGAGCTTGGACTGGAGGTAGTATCAAAGTGTGGTTTCAAGGGAATATAAGATTAAGTGACTAACAGAAAAACTGCTTAATTAGAGAAGAGCTGAAAAGATTTGAGATTAAGTATGAGGTAGTAAATGGTAGAACATCTCAGTTTAAATCTTCAGGTTATGACTACTCATCTCTGAATAGGATTCAGGAATAAAAGTGAGGCTAGAAACAAATTTGGTAAGAAACACAAAAATTTGTGTTTCTTACCAAATTAGTTTATGGAATAGTGAATGAGTTATCTAAAATGGTAAACTAATGTAATTATGCATATTACTAACAATATGTTCCATTTGTTTATTATTCTTTTCATACAATGTCTTCCTTGAGCTGCAACAAAACCCAATGATTATCATCAGGTGCTGGAATGAAGGTGTTAGTTTTTCATTTCTCAATTACTTAAAAATAGAGACTGGGCACTATAAGTTACATATTCCATTTTCACTACACTGTCTAGTTCCTTAATACTTCTCTGAAAACCATGCATAACCCTTCATATGGACTTAGCTCTGGTGTTCACAATTAAATGGAGAAAAACTACAGAGCATTTTTTTACGATTTTATTTATTAGAGAGAGATAGTGAGAAAGAGCATGAGCAAGGGCAAGGGAGAAGCAGACTCCCCGCTGAGCAGGGAGCTGGATGTGGGGCTCGATCCCAGGACCCCAAGATCATGAATGACCTGAGCTGAAGGCAGACGCTTAAATGACTGAGCCACCCAGGTGCCCCAACTACAAAGTATTTTGAAAAAAATTTTACTTGGCTAGAAGCATCAGTCCCAGGCAATCAGTTTGCTAAAAGTCCAAAAATCAGTGCTTACACACAAGTTTAAATATTTATTGAGCTTAAGTGTTCAAAGCATTAGCAGGAAATGAACAATATATTAAAGGTGATGAGATAGATCTGGGAAAGAAAGCAATGACTGAAATCTTGTTTCCTTTACCTTCTTTTTATTTAAGATGGTATCTTTAAGACCATGTAGTCCAAAATGGTCCAATAAATTCATTTTTGTGGTGATAAGATAAAACTAACTCAGCATATCTTGAGAGGTAAATGGTTTTAACTTGGCAGGTGATTACCTGAAATCATTGATCAGTAGGTCTGAACACACACACACACACACACACACACACACAAGCAAAAAGCACAGCAAGGAAAAGAATTATTAGCTGAATATTCCTGACTAAAGCAAATGTTCCAACATCAGCAACATAAAATAACGTTTACCTAAGTGGACACTTTACACATGTTTTTGAGAAATCAGAATGACTCGTGAGGTGATGAGTGAATGCATGCAAATGTCATCAGTTCTATGTGGATTAGAAGATTGGGTTATTTAAAGAGATATTCCTTTGTCACTGCTAGTTCTCCCTAATAGGTGTTTCAAAGAAACTACTGGTCTTGCTTCTTTGCCAACTGACCCCAACACCTACCCCAACTTACCCTTTAGCAAAGACAGTTTTGGTCAGATTTTATAGAAAGGATTCCTGCACTGAACAACAAAAAAAGTAAGTATGGACCTTAGTGGGCCTGCCGGGCCTCCTGAAATATAAGGGTACATAATTCTCCTGCAAAGGTAATCTGTGCTCTTTCATGACAGGTGGCATCTTGAAAACTTACACAGAGGAGCAGGGGAGGAGGAGACTCCCTTTCTTCATCAGCCTTCACTCAGAGGAGGTGCAGCATAAGGGCTAAGCACAAGGATAGCAGAGACTGATGGGTCTCAGCTCAAATCCTGACTCTGACATCAGAAATGAGTATTGGACTGGTAACTTACAAATCCTATCTTTTGTAATATGGGAATAAAGATGGTGACTGCTATATTTTAACTTCCCAATACATATTAACCACCAATATTTTCAGGTGTGCAGGCTTCAGAAAAGAAGACTCATTTTATAAATTATTTAGTTCCATTCCATCACTCCACCAGTAAGGGGTAGCCCAGAGAAGTGAGGGGACTTGCTCAAGGGGTCACAGCTAAGTGGCTTAGTGGCAGACAGCCATGCAAAACCCATGTTTGCCTACACCCAGGCCACTAGGCATTCCACTATAGTACAACTTGAAGCCAGGATCACAGATGTATTTCACGAACTACACTTTATTTAAGTATTAAACATATCCTATGGTCAAACTTGCCCATACCCTTTTCCTGTGCCAGTCCTTTATTACTACACTCAGGAACCCAGTGTTCTTAGATTGCTTTCTTCCTCCCCAGTTCCATCAAAACCAGCTCATCACTTTTCCCATGAGTAGAAATAATTGATTCTGGTACATATCACATAGTAGGCACACAAATATTCATCAAATCACTCAAAATTGAGTGACTTTATTTATGAAGCTACCTGTTCAAAAACAAAAACTCAAAAGGATCCGATCTGGAATTTTAGCAAATCTCCATCAGAAAACTGATGGAGGAAACATTTTCTTTTTGGAGGGGGCCCTCTCCAGATACCTCTGAAACGCATAATTCACAAGCATCAATATACTCAGAAGGCCTTATGCAAGGCACCTGGTATCAGGAAAATGGCTAAATATCAACTATGAGATGTTTGCAATAACGTCAAAGAAAAGTCACCCAGTACAGCGTGGTAATGTCTTAAATGTCACAGCGTTTTCTACTAAAGTACTTTTATCAATAGCCACAGGATCTTTATACAGTTTTAAATATCAGTTCAAAATGGCATATTTAGCCAAAAACACATTAAAATTTTAAAATGTACTATACACATGTTAAGCTTTTCATGAGAGGGAAATACATTTTTATGTTACTAAGGTATAGATCTAGTTTACTTTCCACAAGAAGCAGGTTTCTTATAACACTTATAAAAGCCTTCTATCACTGAAACAGCCAAAAAAGAAACAAAAAACGATTTTAAAAATCTTTTTAAAAAAAAAATCCAGACTTTTGTGCTCAAAGTAGATGCGTAAGCCAAGAGTGAATACAGGTTGAATTAACCATGTCTTAAGATAAATATGCTGGAGTAGTGAAATAAAATGTGAGAAACATGATCTCAGCAGCCAGGTCATGACTGACGGCAGGAGCAGAGCACTGTCTGAAAACCTTGTTCAAGCAAGGAGGATGACAAAAGAGCCCTGGAAGGGAGACTGGAGAGCCCATGTGATGTTCATTATGACCCAAGAAGCAAACCCATAAGTGTCATCTGCTATCAAGGCTGGGAGCAGATGGTCCCGGGTGACAAAGCCTACTATGGTGTCATCCCAAGTAAAGGAAAAGGCATGTTGGGATTAGGGGAGAATCTGTCTGGGTCCTACTCAAAGAATACTTTGAAACACTTGTGTAGAAAAATGTAACAGACTCCTAAGTCCTAAGCATCCTAAAAGCACCACTCATTTTCTTAAGCAAATGTAGAACCATCCCCTAATTAATCCCCTGGTTTTCCATCTCAGACTTCTCACCACTTACATTTGAAAAAGCAAGTAGAAAAAGGTGGTCTCCTCACATCATCTGGGGTCTCTTACATATTCTCTACTTTAAACAGCAACTCTACATTGCTTCAGAAACATGGTTGACAAGTGGAAGCAGCAGCCACCAAGTCCAGCAATAAAAACCATAAAACATTTAGAGAGCATTCTACAGTTTACAAAAGCTCTCATGTCTATATTTTCACATAAGCCCCAATATAAGGATACGCAATAGGCAAAATTACTCCTTCTCCTTATAGACAAGAACTGTATTTCAAACAAATTAATGGACTTGTCCAAAGTCACACAATTATTGAGTAGAAGAGCCAAGACTAAATATAATACTGTTATCACTCTCTAACATGGTACAACATCTCAAATTGTGGACACAGGTCCTGTGAAACCTATAGAAAATATGGAGTAACAGAATTTTACATGGACAGTGCATCATGGAAAGCTATGGCACCCATTTCACAGAGGACTAGGTCGTGGCATTCATTAAGTCAAAGAAAGAACAGTATACAAAGTTTTTTGTGCAGCTCATTATACTTAAAACTGGTTCTTCCTGCAGTGTTGCAATCAAGCATAACCCACTATGCACAACTTTAATATTGAGTGAATTACCTTGTACTGATTTCTTCTCTGAATTCTACCCAGGAGTAATAAAAATATCTTCATAAAGCAAAATACCGATTTTGACTTACATTCTAAAAATTCTAATGACAGAATTCCTACTGGTGATTTCTACACATATTGTACTGTGTTAAGGGAGAACAAAGTCAATTTTTAACTTTTCCACTAGGACTGGGATAATCTAACAACTAAATTAAAAATCTTGATATGAAAGTAGAAAGGGACTACTTCTGTGGAACAGCTACTGTATGCCATACTTTGTGTGTTGGCCATTATACATATACATGTGCATATGTGCATTTTTATACGCATATATAAAGAACTGCACAAGTACTACTGACAATACAGATATAGATACATAAGTCTCTAGGGATCATCATAATTACTTTATGAGGTAGGGATTATTAAATTTATTGGACTGATGAGGAAATTGAGGATCAAGAGAGACCTAAGTTACTTACGTAACTTGCCTGAAGTAACTCACCTAATAAGCAGCAGTTAGTTATTTGTTGTTGTTGTTGTTGTTGAAGTAGGCTCCATGCTCAGTGTGGAGCCCATTGTGGGGCTTGAACTCATGACCCTGAGATTAAGACCTGAGCTGTGATCAAAAGTCAGATGCTTAACCGATGGAGTCACACAGGTGCACCAACAGCAACAGAGTTAGTTTTATTTATTTATTTATGTTTGCTTTCATGCTGTAATGATTTTATTTTTTTAAATTTTATTTTATTATGTTAATCACCATACATTACATCATTAGTTTTTTTTTTTTTTTAAAGATTTTATTTATTTATTTAATTGACAGAGAGAGACAGCGAGAGAGGGAACACAAGCAGGGGGAGTGGGAGAGGGAGAAGCAGGCTTCCCGCCGAGCAGGTAGCCTGATGCGGGGCTTGATCCCAGGACCCTGGGATCATGACCTGAGCCAAAGGCAGTCGCTTAACCGACTGAGCCACCCAGGTGCCCCTACATCTTTAGTTTTTGATGTAGTGTTCCATGATTCATTGTTTGCGTATAACACCCAGTGCTCCATTCAGTACATGCCCTCTTTAATACTCATCACCAGGCTAACCCATCCCCCCACCCCCTCCCCTCTAGAACCCTCAGTTTATTTCTCAGAGTCCATAGTCTCTCATGGTTCATCTCTCCCCCCCTTCATTTTTCCCTTCCACTATCTTTTTTTTTATTTTTACCTATAACGTATTATTTGTTTCAGAGGTACAGGTCTGTGATTCATCAGTCTTACACAATTCACAGCACTCACCATAGCACATACCCTCC
>NC_138373.1:141357237-141374318 GCF_054177405.1 Leptonychotes weddellii | reverse complement strand
CCTCTAGAACCCTCAGTTTATTTCTCAGAGTCCATAGTCTCTCATGGTTCATCTCTCCCCCCCTTCATTTTTCCCTTCCACTATCTTTTTTTTTATTTTTACCTATAACGTATTATTTGTTTCAGAGGTACAGGTCTGTGATTCATCAGTCTTACACAATTCACAGCACTCACCATAGCACATACCCTCCCCAACGTCTATCACCCAGCCACCCCATCCCTCCCACCCCCCACCACTCCAGCAACCCTCAGTTTGTTTCCTGAGATTAAGAATTTCTCATATCAGTGAGATCATATGATACATGTCTTTCAACATAGTTTTAAACCAAGGTCTATAACACCAAAGAACTTGATTTTAACCCCTACATTATGACAACATATATTGACTCAGTTTTTCCATATAGTAATGTATTGAAAGAAATCAAGATATATTTTTTGCACATGGAACTCTACCAGCAGAGTACTCTAATAAGGGTACTTTGTCCTAACTAAAGAAGAACAAAGTTTAACTTAAGGATCTAGTAAGCTATATTAGGTTAGAGAGAAGAAAATTATTTATATATGTATTTCTAGCTCCACTTTTTGCCCCTGTTCTTACCTGATTCCTGCTTAACTCCTGGCAATGGGATATCAATCTTCCCATTCCTTTACAATCAATCATGTATAAAAATTACAAAGAATAAGGTGGTACTGTGTGGGCTGTTATTTTCCTAAATTAAAATAGCACAAAACCAAAAACTTGAAAGAAAAAAAAAAAACACGGACTCATAAATATAAATACTAGTAATTTTGAACATTTTTTTCTTAAAGTCTCCTACACAGACAGGCAAATCACTTAAAAGACTTCTACAGTTTTTAGAGAAGTGAAGGATTACTAAAGGTGGGAAAGCAATAGCAGACCTGCAGTGCCATAATCCTCCTTGCATGAGCCACTGCCACTTGGTAAATGGAAATGAGATTATCAATAATTAAACACAGTATCTAAAGTTGAGAAACAGAATAATTCCGTAAGTGCTCTCTCTGAATGGCGAATATATTGGGGAAAGGGGGAGTGGGTAAAATATTAAATATATGTAAGTTTCATACAAAATACTAAAAGGAACACAAATAAGGAAATGGTCTGAAGTTAGACTAGACATCCTAACTGGCCAAGACAAATGAGACTGTGGACCCTACTTTGAATATAAATGCCCAGCACCCCCTAGTGGCTGGTGCACATTTAATTTTTTTTTTTTTTTTTTGGTCAAGAACACATTAAATCTTGTTTCTAGAAATAAGACTAGATTCAGCCTACCTCTTTACATCTGAAATCGTTTCAGGGGAATACTCCTTTTAGCCCTATACCACTAGAAACCCTCAGTTTCTCTAAGATATACATGTTAGAAGTGGGGTAAGTAATGAAGACAAAATATATAGGATAAAGGGACTTCATGTAAGTTTTCTCCTGGGGAACTGACCCGCTCTGGAACTTCCGCTAAAGTCCTTTGCGACTTTAAGTGGCTGGACTTCATGCCTATTTTATCACACACAAAAACCAGAATCTAAACCATAAAGCAATCAATGTTAAGAACATTTTCTTTGTTACCTAAATAATCTTACAGAATGAGATGTGTCTAATTATATCATCAAACATTGACATTTAAATTTCCTCCAAACCAATCATTTGTGAATTCGATTCATTCAGTTAGTATTTATTGAGCTCCTACTATGTGCCAGGCATTGTTCCAGGCATAGCAGGAGACAAAGCAGAAAAATAAATCCCTACTTTCATTGAACAATACAAACAAAAATACATTTAATTAAAATGTATAGTTTCTTGGATTATAAACAAGCTAAGGGGGAAAAAAATCAAGGAAGAAGAGATAGAAACTCTTATGGGGGAGGGGTTTCTTGCTTTTTGTTTTGTTTTGTTTACAAGTTTAGATAAGACGACCAGAGAGAAATCAATGAAAAATAGATTTTTAATAAAAACCTGAAGAAAGTGAGAAAGTGAGCCATGCATATAATGATGGAAAAACTGCCCAGGCAGAAGGGAAGTACAAAGGTCTTAAGCAAGAACATAATCGGGTGGGTTCAAGGATCATCAAAAGGGCCTGTGTGGCTGAAATAGGGTACATGAGGAGGTGAAAAGTAGATGAGTTGAATACAGAACAGTAAAGAAAGCCACATTGTGTAAGGGCCATCATAACAACTTTGGCTTTTATTCTGACTGAAGTAGAAAGCCATCATATGATTTCAGAAAAGAAGTGATATGATCTGACTTTAACATTTTACAAAATTACTCTGGCTGCTGGATTGAGAACAGACTTTGAAAGTGAGAATGAGGAAGGGGCAGGACATAAGCAGGAAGACCAGTGAAAAGTCTAACAGTGAGAGAATGGTGGTTTGCACAAGGATGGTCACAGTAGGGTGGTGAAAACTGGTCAGATTCTGGTTAAATTTAGATTATTTTGAAGGTAGACCCAAAAGATGTGGGATATGAGAGAGTGCAGTAAAGGAAGATACCAAAGGTTTCAGCCTGAGTAACACAGAACAGAGCAGTCATTAACTGAGATCGGGAAGACTGCAGGAGGAATTAGTTTGGGGAAAATATCAGCAGCTCAGTTTTAGCCATGTTAAGTTTGGAATCTCTATGAAATCCCATACTTGGAAATAGCAGTAACAATGAATATTCCTGAAAGATTTATATATTGCATTTACAATCAAACACAGAGCAAGGTAAGGAAACAGAGCATTGCATTTGGGAGAAGGAAAACATCCCTACAAATTCTCACAGGCAACACTAGTTCAGCACCACGGACAGTGCCTGACCTATTGGTAGGAGCAAATCCAAAAAGAAAAAACAAAGGGAGAGAAAGGTATTTGTCATAGTACATCCATGAGTTAGATTAGTGGAACTCAATGTATCAATATTAATGGATCATCCTGGTTATCTGGAGCCATTTTATTAGTTGCATCCATCAAATCATATCATACTGAATCAATGACCTTGGTGAATCTTTCCATGGCCAATCACCATTTTCCATATTTTTCTTTCTCAACTACATCTTCAGACACATAGTTTTCTGTCTTTAAACACATACTTCAGAAAAATCTGTTTATACATTTTCCAAAGTTGTCCTCTTCAGTCGTTTTTCATATTCCAATTCAAATTTTCAGCTAACTAACCTAAGTTCATTTATATAAAACATCACATCAACCACTGTAGAGCATGGTACAACTAATTTGCCCATCATTGGTGCTTGGCTGATGACTATATTTTTCTGCCTAATGATTTGACTGGTCCAAACTCCTCAGGGATATATATATATATATAGTCCTAAGATGGTTAATGTTGGCAACAAGTCCTATAATAAATTAATTGTGTGCAATTTAAGCATTTTGTTTAATAATAATTAACATGTTATAAACAATAACACACAAATGTTTCAGGGAAACATCGGAAAATGTCCAGTCAATAGGCTGTAAATAATCAAAAATCCAGAATCACATCATTCTCTTTTTAACCAACTGAGCCACCCAGGCGCCCACATCATTCTCTTTTTAAAAAGCTGAAAACACAGATAGGCATACTTCAGATCATTTACCAAAGTAGCATTAAGTTATGTAGAAATATGTTCATGACTATAATTAAGGGTTTCAAATTTTCACACCAAGCTGGAAATCCGGTTATCAAAGTCTAACTCCATATCTAACTTGGTCCTTCGCCTGTGAAGCCTGGACATTATCCTAGCCTTTACCCTATCTCAGCCATGTCTTATTTATCCTAAAATGTCTATTACATTTTTTAGATTTTGTATCCAGTTAATTATATGTGGCAGGATGGTGCCATTTTGGAAGCCCAATGGGTTTAAATTCCACCTTAGCCTATCTACCTATGTATGATCTTGGCCACATTATTGCTTATCTCTTAGCCTTAGCTTATACATCAAAAAATAAAAAGATATATTACAGAGTAGTTAGAAGATAAAGAGTCTATTATAGCTAGACTAGCTCTCCAGATAATCCAGTAATTCCGTATTTGTCTGTTTTCCTAAATGGATGACTATTAAGCAGACTGAAATACTTTTTACTTGTAAATCAATAATAGCCACTATCTGATTCCTTAAGATTTTAGGGTCCTAAGTATGAAAGTGTAGACAGTTGGGACACATTCCTGCCTATGTCATTACTGATACCAGTGAAATTATCTTTAATTCAAGTAAAAAGATAATTTATGATGAGAAACATGAGAAAGCTCACCATTTTATGACAAACAGATTCAATTTTATACAGCTTTTCAACAAAAATCTATGCATGACTTGCACAGAAATATTTTCCTCCCTTCTAGATATTAAGAATATGAAAATGGACAATTAAGCAAGTTAAAAAGTAAAACCACAACATCTGAGTTTAATATTCATAATATATTTCCTTTGTTTCTGACTCCATTTAATGTGTCAATACTAGAATTAAAATATCTGTCATGGGAGTTTCTAGGACAATTTAGTTTTCTGGTGTCTGAAGCCATATCCTCTGTGAAGTAAACATTCACTGTTTTTGTCTACTTCATTGATAAGATCTTTCCCACAGGCTGCCAATGTTGCTTTATGCATCACATACTTTGATGTTTTGGACAACTAATTCATTCCCATCTGTGACAACTTGGCATTATCCAGAGTTGTATTTCGGTAGAATACCAGACTCTTTCTAAATCAGTTAATATGGCATTGTACTCTGAGATCAGAAGTCATTTTGTGCATATCTAAGAAAATGCATTCTTTAGAAAAATCTCTAAATCTACAAATTTAAACTAAATAGAAAGAATGTTTGGTTGGAGGGTTTTCGGAAATCTGTGCTACTGTCTTTTTATGTTTATTTTTTTTTTATGCCTAATGGAATTTCCTAATCTTGGAAAGGAATTTTTTTAAAACTTTCATTCATTCAACGAGCATTTATTAAGCCCTTCCTCTGCAGTACAGAGTCCTTTTTAAAGTGAGGAACTGGAGACTTGGAGGAGCAAGTGACATGACTAATGTACAGGAAAGATAAGTCCAAGTCCAACACCAGATCTTTTCTGCTCCTAACCCAGGGCTCTTTTGAAAGTGCACAGTCTCCTACATGGCTCAAAAGCTCTCAAATGTGAAAAACGAGCTCAGAAATCCTTGGTTTGATTTTTATGTTGACATTATTTTTTCAATTACTCATCCGCCCACTCACACCCCCCAAAATTCTCAACATTAACAAGGACTGTTTTTTAATGGCACTCTTCGTAAGTTTTATAGTACTTTTATTCCTCTTGTCTAACTGGTTGGTTACTGTACCAAAAAATCCAATTATCTTTGCTATATGTGAACTATTCTAACATAGTACATGTTTATGTAAACTTTAATTGCGTACCATTTCATCAAATCCACTCTGTGAGTGTATAATAGCTCATTCTCCAAATAGATTTTGTTGCTACCTGCAAAGTCATCTCCAACTACAAAACATAGCTTTATCAGATTTATAAAATACTTAGAGATTGTACAGTTTGTAATTCCGTTCCAAGTGGCTTCCATTCAAAGGGGAAGAAAATGAAGAACTTTATGGGAAAATGAAATATCTTGATTTATACAAATAAATTGGTTTTAAAAATTGTTTAATATAAAATTGTTTTAAAATACCTGGCTCATGATTTAAGTCAAGGATGACACTACAAAGCCTTGAATTTTTCAGAGTGCTATCCTACATGTGAAAGTAAAAGGTAGCAGCAATATATGTCCCAACTGTCTTATAAGCAACAAGAAATGAGGGAGAATGGGAGGTGTGAAAAAGAAGAGATAAGTGTTTAGCAAAAAGGAGTGACCCTCTACCTTTAAGTGATATAACATATTTTACCAATTCTTTCTCACGATAATCTACTTATAGAGGGCTTCCTGAATTGGCATAGGATTTGAGCTGGCTTACCTAAGACTTTACCATGTGTATAAGTAAATTAATTTTTAAGTAGAAGACATAATTTGGCTGTGAATTTCCTATTAAGGCACAGTAAAAAAAAAAAAAGTATTTCTAGGCCTTTAATAAACAATGTTTATATAATGCAAGAAGTAGGTGGCAAAGAGTACACTGAACCTAGATATAATTGCAGCATAAAATTACTTCTGTGCATTATCCATAAATATAATTAAAAAACCCACATACTTGAATGAAAAAGTTGAAGTTGGATTTTTTCAAGTAGATTTGTTGTTTTCAAGCAAAAAATACATCAAGAGAAGGATAATATAAAACAAAGCATAATGTAGTAAATGGTAAGATCAGAAAGGAAGTAACAAATAGAAATATTTCAAGTTTTCGCCACAAAGCTACTGGAAGTTTGCATTCTTCTACCACCTGCCCCTCTACTCTTCTATCAAGTAATAAGTTGATCAAGATTTAAGACTTTGTCTCAAAAAAAAAAAAAATCTCCCCTCCCACCCAGTACCTGGGATAACACCCAGTTAACACTCTTATCCATGCTCTTTGCTCATTTTTTGGACTCCCTTGGAAAAATGTTTCCTTCTGTCCTGTTCTCTCTGTGTGCATGTGTGTGCATGGGTTTGGGAGGGGGTGCTCATTCTTCCAGACTCTCTCTCACACACTTGCTGCCAGGTCCAGGGGCTGCTCTCTCACTTGAGAAGATATGAGAAGGGTGACTGTCAAGTCTCAAAGTAAATGCTCTCTATCACCTGAACACTAGTAGGTGTGGACTTTTTCTTCAAATGGAAGTGGTTAGATGCAAGCTGGGAATTTGGGAGGAAGAAGTGGAGAAACACCTTGGACTTGCCAACTGGTTCACAACAATCCTGTTTTGTGCAGGAGTTCTCCATGTGATCCAGCCTGCCTGCCTGTTTAGCACAGGGGTGAGCAGAAGACTCTGCTGGTAACAGTCACTTCATTTGCTTTGCTTTGGTTAAGCTGCTCAAAAGATCCATAAGCCCAGCTTTTTTGTTTGTTTGTACCTCCATGGAGTACAACAGGAATCTATTTAGTAAGTGTGGTCAGGGTGAGGATTATAGAGCCAAACACCAAAGAACCTTAAAACTTTTTTCCATCAAGGAAAGTACTGGTCACTGATTGTGGTGTGGTGCAAACAAACACTTGCACTCAATGTTGGTGAACATGTCAATTAAAAGAATATCTGGGGAGAAGCAGTTTGAGAATATCCATCAAAATTCAAAATACGTATAACTGTTGAGTGATAAATTCCATGTCTACATATTAATCCTACAGAAACATCAGCATATTTACTCCAAGATATAGGTACAACAATGTTCACTAAGTTGGTATTCATAGTGAAACACTAGAAATAGCCTTGTGTTTATCAATAGTGGAAGACCTACCTAAATTATGGCACACTGTATTTATGATATGGAGTACCACACTGCTGTTAAAAAGGACGAGGTGGACCTACATATCCTGACATGTAACATGCTCCAAGACAAATTAACTGAAAAAACAAGTTGAATACATATATAGATACTCACTTTTATTTTTTAATTTCATATATATGACTCCATCTCTATTTTTATGATTATCTGAAAGCATATTGCCAAGAGCGGTATAGGTAGCAGGGGGATAAATTGAGTCATTTCATTTTTATTCTTCTAGTCCATACTGATTTTTAATTATAAAAATAAAACATTTTAAAGTACTATACTAGGTGTACCTGTTTAAAAACTGCTATCTATCAAATAGCGGAGAGAAAGGCAAAACCTTTCTCAGTGTTCCAGTCACTGATGCCTAGATTGTCCCAAATAAAGCTCACATTTGTGTTATTAGTTCTTGGAAATCAGTCCCTAAGCTTTGGTTACCCATTTGATGGCATACTAAGGTACCATATGGCAGCTTACTAAATAGGACTACACTGAATAAACCATTTCTATAAATAAAACAGCTGACAATTACCTTCAGGGCATCAACAGATAAATTTGGGAGCCAATCAGAAATACAGGTATGTCCCTTCAGTTCTGACAAATGTAAGCACTTTTATTCTAAAGTGTGCTCCCTATGGCAGAGTCAGAGCGTGCCGGATAAATGAGTTTCAAGACTATTCAATACAGTGCTGACTGATAAAAAGTAGGATATGAAAAATGATGCCCAGCTGAGCACAATGCAGATAAGTGGACCTTGCATCATTAATAAAGAAGTCAACCAGCACAACCAGGGTCAGGATGACAAAGCAGAAGGAAGAGAAGGATCCATTCCTTTATCATTTTCCTTTTCAGCACACACAAAAAAGATTAAGACTACAATTCTGCACTGCACACCAGGGATGAACAGGCCCTTGGGAAACACTATGGATTTAAATCCAATGGTGCAGGTAGTCCAGAGTCTCTACTGCTGGCTTAAATTTTGCCTATAGACCAGTTCTATTTTGAGGGGGAGAAAAGTAATTGACATAACAGTAGAGAAAGCACTGCTACGAGTACTACTGACAGCTCTAACACTCTCAATTTCTTTTATCAGGGGAAGTTAGAGATAAGCTTGCTGACTTACATTTTTCTCAGTTTTGAGAAGTGTTTGGTTTTCATTGAGACAGTAGTGCCACAAATGTATTTCAACAGAGTAAAAGAATTGTTCTGTAATCATCCCCTCTCATTGCTCGGTCAAATCTCATGCTACCTAATAATCAGGGTAGGTAAAAGGGGGCATTGGTTTTGAAAAAAATGATCTTCTTGCTGGGGTGGAAAGAAAACCAGGAGACCCATCAGTTTGAAAGAGTTTCTTTGGTCATAAAAGGAAGGAGTAAGATAGATTGAAGAATGAATGGGTCCCAGCAGTGTGGCAGGTTGAGGTCAGGTGGGAAGGCTTCTCTTCCATTCTACACATCTTCAAATGCTAAAATGTAGCTATACAACCACACAAATTTTAAATGCCAAGCCAAGTAGGAAGGAAGGGAGGGGGTAGGTGGGGTGGGGGAATGGAGGGGAAGAAGAGACCCAAAGACAGAACAAAAAGCAGAAACTATGCCAGGGCTGCCCGAGGGAAAGAGCCTGAGGACAGAGAAGTAATTCAGAGCCACCACATGCCAGACATTAGAGAAAGAAAGACAAAAACTGAGGGTTTTAGAGGGGAGGAGGATGGGGGGATGGGTTAGCCCGGTGATGGGTATTAAGGAGGGCACATATTGTATGGAGCACTGGGTGTTATACGAAAACAATGAATCATAGAACACAACATCAAAAACTAATGATGTACTGTACGGCGACTAACATAAATAAATTAATTAATTAATTAATATGACAAATAAAATGTCGCATCACCATCAAAGGAACTTGGTATGGGCTCCAACTGGGGTTCCATGCAGGGTAAGTAAGTGTGCATGGGGTTGGAATAGGCAAACAGGGAGGGAGAATAAAGGAGAAGAGACAAGACAAAAGGCAGAGACCCCCTCCAACTTCTTCCATAGCTACCTCAAGCCTTTCATGCTTTTCACCACAGTATTTAAAAGACCTTGTAGACAACAAACGAAAAACTATCTTATGCTTAGAAAAGGGTGCTTGGTACCTATGTTGTTGCTTTTGAAAACTGTTCTTAAGTCAACCTTCATATCATAAAAATATGGAGCAGACAGGCTATAACCATTAATCACCACAAAGAATTTCAAAATACACATTTCTAAAATAATTTAGAATTCTACTAGCATTGATGCTCATTCTTAACTATCCCACGCCATAAAATTCAGGATACTAAAATATTTTTATACCACTGATGAATCTTACTTTAAATCATAGGGATGCATATCCACTCCTAAAGCTGCTATTTACTGAAATACGGCTTTCAAAGAAATTATAGTATTTAAGCTCTCCAACATTAAATACTTTTCTCCCCTTTTCTATAAATACTAGTAGTACCTATCTGACAGTTAGCACTGGGAAACTGTCACACTACTGAAAAAATAAACATCCTCACCTATCCTGGGATTTCTACAATTATACTTAACTTACATTTGAGAATACTGAATCAGATAAATTGCAGAGTAATAAATTTTGACATTTCTTCCTCTGCTTATGTTATTTAATTCATTCTAAATCACTAAAACATCATTTGAAGACCTATCAGACAACTGAATTCATTGAGCATCATCTTTGTATTATTCAGGTCATTTAAAACAAACAGACAAAAAAATACATGATCAGCCTAAGTTTGAGAATAAGAGTTAATTAGGTTGGAAAAGTCCCTCCTAGGATAGGTGATCTAGCCTAGAATTTCTCAGTCTTGGCACTACTGAGATTTGGGATGGATAATTCTTTGTTGTTCGCAGCTGTTCTGTGTGCTACAGGTAGGCTTAGCAGTAGTTCTGGTCTCTATCCACCAAATGCCAATAACACCTTCCAAATCATGATAATCAAAAATGTCTCCAAACATTGCAAATGTCCCCATGGAACAAAATCACCCACAGTTGAGAACTACCAGTCTGCAAATTTGGAAGTTTAATCACAGAGTTTCAGCAATTTACTCAAGGCCACAAAGCTAGAGTAAGACATCACTGGGAATAGAGCCAAATTATCCGAATCTTAGGTTAATATTCTTCCAACAATGCCTCTCTGTTTCTGTCATTAGATATTACTATATTAGGTAATTAGATGATCATTCAGTTTATAATGATGAAACTGATTAATAATAAACAATTTTTTTTACAATTTTAAAAATCAGTTAACTCTATTTGCACCACCTTCAATTTTCTTTAGCTACTTGAGGGCAATCTAGGATTTACAAAAAATTAGCCTAGGATTATTTTAAGATGCTCAACTTTAGATGAACATATTTAAGCGTCTACCATTTACAAATGGTAGCTATTATTGTAGCTGACCCAAATTTTTCAAGGCCTAACATGACAATACCGGCATGTAGCCAAGATCTGTACCAACAATTTTAAAATACAATTTTCACATTATCCTTTTTTTAGTCCTTTTCCAAGTGTCTGCTCTCTACAGCCAATATTTATAAGGGCCGGTCATAAAATTCTATACCTGAATGGTTGTTTTGACCTTTGCAAAACATGAGCTTCACCACATTGCTATTCAGTAAAACAAGCACTGAGTGTCTAGCTTGTTCACCTTGCTAAGTCCTGTGTATAAAAGTAAATGAGACACAGTGCTTACTTTGAAAGATATACAATCCAGTGTACAATATATGCAGTCAGTTTTAAAATAATTCTACAAAAGGTTGTCACGGTATCAAAATTCAGGAGCAATGAGCCCAAACTGGGGTGTTGGGAAAAGTTTCCTGAAGAAGGCCACACATGAACTGAGTTTTTAAGGATAACATATTAGAAAGTCAATCAAAAGTAGGAAGAGCATATCAACAAAGGAAATGGCAAAAGCAAAGGCAAGGGGCCATGAAACAGTGGGAACTGAAATTTGTTGTTTAATCTTTCAAACTATGAAAAGAATGACAAAGATTAGGCTAGAGAACTAAGGAGGCCAGGATGCAAGTGTTTTCAAAAACGAATTATTCATGAATATGTTCCAAAGCATACATTTCCTCGTTTAAAAACAAGATCAGTTTTTAACACATATGAATTATATTTATATTAAGGATATTATAAAACCTACACATGGTTATAGAGTAAAATTTTTTGCCTACGAAGTATAGTCCTATGTTCTGAGTCTTAAGTTATGGCAGAGTCTTCTACAAGGAGAAGCTAGAAAATAATTTGCATAACCAATCATATTCCAGGGGACTAGATTTTCCCCAGTTTCCCCCAAATCAATCATGCCCATCACATTCTACAAGGTCATGATTTCTAGACATTGCCAACTTAACCAACTTAACCTCAATTTAACCAACAATGTTCAGTCTCTATAAAATGTAAAAAGACTGGTATCACAACTCACCAAAATTCAGAGTTTAAATTGGCTCATCTTTAGCACATTCATCTACTTCTGTTCCCTTTGGAATTGTATAATTTTCAAAAATTGTGCTTGCTCCCCAAACCTTTTTGTGCCATTTATAATTATTGTAATTCTGTGATTTTTTTTTTTTTTTAAATTAGTGTGTAAGCCAATGAAATTTGAGTATATATTTTAAAAGAGTTGGTAATTCTATGAAAAAAGTTAAAAGCTTTGGAAACATTTGATAAAGCTGAATCAAAAAAATTGCTATAGAATAATAAACTGTAGTAATAATGAGGAAAATCATAAAACACTAAATGAATTATGCACTTAGATTATTTTCATAAGTATCTAAGTCCTCATAAGTCATGAATTATACAGTCATGGTTTATACAAGATAACACAAACAAATTAACAGATTAACAAATTAACAGATTCTTACTTGAAGAAAAGCCCTTAGCCCCACACAAAAGATTAGCAAATCAGCCTAATTTGTGTTTTCAGTTTTCAGTTAAAATGAAATGTTCAAAAATGCATACGGTTATGTTGTCTCAATTATTCTCTCATTTAAACACCTTTTTCCATTGACCAACAAAATTAGTCCTAAGCAATTTAGAGTAAAAGGGCTTCTATTTCTGATGATATTTAGAAAGTTCACTCCACCACAGTCATCAGGAAAATGCAGATTAAAACAATTAGGTACCAGTCATACCTATTAGAATGGTCAAACTCCAGAATACTGACTGGTGAGGATATGGAGCAACAAGAACTGTCATTCAGTGCCGATGGGAATGCAAAATAGTATAACTAATTGGAAGACAGTTCAGTGGTTGATTATATAACTAAAAATACTCTCACCATGTGATCCAGCAATTCTACTGCTTGGTATTTACTTCAAGGAGTTGAAATTTTATGTGCACACAAAAACCTGCCCACAAATATTTATAGCAGCTTTATTTATAATGGTCAACACTTAGAAGCAACTAAGATGTCCTTCAGTAGGTGAATAGATAAGTAAACTATAATATGTCTAGACAATGGAATATTGTTCTATGTTAAAAAGAAATGAGCTATCAAGCAATGAAAGATAATGGGGCTTGGGGGGGAGAGGGAGGACATTAAAATGCATATTACTCACTGAAAAAAGCCAACCTGAAAAAGCTACACACTATGTAATTCCAACTATAAGACATTCTGGAAAAAGTAATACTATAGAGATAGTAAAAAATCAATGGTTGCTAGGGGCTGAGGGATAAACAGTCAGAGGATTCCCATCACAAAGGATTTTTAGGGCCATAAAAACACTCTATCATACCATAAGGATGAATAATATTACACATTTGTCCAAACCCACAGAACATACAACACCAAGAATGAACCATAATGTAAACAATGGACTTTGAGCAATTATGATGGGTCAACATAGGTTTATCAATTGTAACAAATGTACCACTCTGGTACCACTCTGGTGGGGGTTGTTGATAATGGGAGAGGCTATGCATGTGTGGGGTTAGGGGTATATGATAACTCTCTGTACTTTCTGCTCAGTTTTGTTGTGAGCTTAAAACTGCTCTTAAAAATGTTTTTTAAAAAAGAAAAAGTCTACAGTATGAAAGTCAGTGACCACTTTAACAGATAAAAATATGGAACCCAACAACTGAATAACAGTGTTTCCTTCTGTCATTCATGGCTATAAAGTTTACCCACCACTTTAGTAAGGAGATGTAGTGATTACATTATAGTAAAACCTTCATTTCACATACATTATAATTTGTTAGATACATGGCTAAATGAGCAGTTTCATTATAATATGGCTTTGATTCTTCTCAAGTATTTTGTTTTCAAAATCTCAAGACATACCCAAATCAAAAATCCCTAAACAGGGATTATTACCTTTGGTTCTATCTGTTGGGAACCAGTTAAATTACTCAGAACAATTACTAATGGAATATAAACTGTATCTTCCTGTTTGGACCTTACCAAGTAGGCATGTTCTACAAGTATACCCCAGAGTCAGATTAATCAAGTAATTTTTACCTTTTTAACTTATTTTTGAAAGGTCTCTATGGCATACAATCATGGAACTATATAAATGTCCAATCATGCCCATTGATTGAATTTTGTATTTTCCCAGATCTGTACAAAAAACAACCCAAAGGCAAATTGTATTTACATTTCGTATCTCTGCCTTCAAGAAAACTCTTCCTAAGTCATCCCCCCACCCCACAACCAAAAAATATCTAAGATTTTTTCTCTAAAACTCTGAAGGCATACCAAGTAAAGATACAAATCCTCAATTCTAAAAAGCTTACAATTGAAAAGCTTAGAAAAAGTAAGTAGTATTGTTAGAAAGTGCACCACCATAAGCATATAAACTGCCTTGCAATGTTCATAGAAGATAAAGTATAACAATAACAGTTTAATCTGATAGATTCCAATTCACCCATTTTTATCAATAGCTTTATTTTGTCAATACCTCCTTCTCCCTTTATACCCAATTCATCCCCAAGTCATGGTGATTCTACCATCTATTTCTTAAAATCCATTCACTTCTAAATTTATGGCCACTAACCTAGTCTGGTCTAGTCTCTAGACTACCTCATTTTTCGACTGAATTACTCCCATTTCTTGCCTCCTCCTTAAATAGTTCATATCCCTTCCCAAAACGGGGCTTTTGCAGATGCTCTTCCCTCCATCTGAGCTACTCTTAACCTACTCTAAACTGAATAATGCCTCCTCATCTTTCAGATCTTCAAGTAAATACCATTTTGCCAGAGAGGTCTTCCCTACTACCACAAATTATAACTCCCCAGCTATTCTCGCTCATGTAATTTTCTTCTTACTATTCAAAACAATGACCATAATTTATTATATATTTAGTCACATGTTTATTTCATATGTCTATCACACTGAACTCTAGGTTCTTTAAGGACAGAGATTATATCATATTATTCAGTATTGTATGCCCACTGTTTAGCAGTTTGCCTGGCATACAGTAGATGCTCAGTAAATATTTTAAATAAAAAAATATTATGTCATGTGGGTAGTGCTATGACAGTTACATATTTTAAAAGCTTTGGGAAGATAATTAAAGAACACTGAATTAAACATATTTTAAAAATTAACTTCATTCTCTTCTAAATCTTACCAAACTTTCTTTTTAACATTCATGGATCCCATCTGCCACAGTGTGCAAAATGCATTTCTATACACAAATTGTATAAACAGTTAAGTATTCTTACTTATTGCAATATTTAAATATGCCAAATTTTTCAATTGTTTAGTTTTATGGTCATAAATAATCTTGTCCTCAAAAGACTCTTCTGTCGGTTGGCAAAAAATAGACACTCAAATTTGCACACACACTCATATATGTAATGTTATCTGCTAAAGTCTTACTAACAATAATGCCTAAAATAATCTTATTTTAAAATTAGTAAGTCTAAATTGTAGTCTAGACAAAATAGGATTACTATTTATACTCCTTTTATTTCCACTTTCAAAGTATGTGAAAACAAGCTTATAAAAACTTGTAACAAATTTAATCCAAATAAGTAAATGGCAGTATAGTTAGTGAAATACCATGGGTTTTGCTAAATATTGAATATGCTATATGCTAGATGTTCAAGTTATCTATTAATGACTAGTTTCAGATCTCTAGCTAAATCATGGACATTAATTATTTATACAGAATAGTTAATATTTGTCTTTCACCAACCAATGTCAAATATCAGAAATTTCAACATTTGAAATCCAAGTTCCAGGATTAACAAAGTCAATGATTGTGTTATTACAACAAATACTGGTCTTAACAACTCTGAAAGCTCAAAGTAATTTGCTGAGGACCTTGGAGAGACTTAAATCCAGGCTTGTCAGATTCCAGAGCTCTACAAAATGGCCAAACTGCAAATAGGTCATTTTTTTGTATGATCTGTTCAGACTACATTCCTATGTTTTCCAGAATACTTAGGGAAATGATAATCACTTATATATTATGTTTATATATCATAAATATTTATTTACATTAATATGTATATATATTATATTTATATTATATTATTCTCTCTCTCATTCAGTCGCTCAGGAGTCTTCTTGAATGCACTCTTTTATCTCAGATAAATAATCTCAGAGCATCTACTGGATCTATGAAAAAAATCTCACAATCCTGCCCCACCAATTTATAGTCCTGTCCCTATGGCCCCCTCTCCCTCTTTGTTCTCACGGGAATTCAACTCACATGATTTACCTTGCTAATGGACACCAAAAGAAAGCTGGGGTGGCAATCCTTGTATCAGACAAATTGGATTTTAAACCAAAGACTATAATAAGAGATGAGGAAGGACACTATATCCTACTTAAAGGGTCTATCCAACAAGAAGATCTAACAATTGTAAATATCTATGCCCCTAACATGGGAGCAGCCAATTATATAAGCCAATTAATAACAAAAGCAAAGAAACACATTGACAACAATACAGTAATGGGGGGGGACTTTAACACCACCCTCACTGAAATGGACAGGATGCAAGATTTCACTCTTGTCCTCCAATGCTATACGGAAAGCTTGCAGGGAACAAAAGCTCTTGAGAGCAAACCCAAGCAGATCACTTAGCCCAGCCCTGGAAGGGCGGGGCAATTCTGCCTCCCGCAAAGACATTTGGGAACCAGGAAACAGGCCTCTCCCCCAGAAGATCAGCAAGAACAGCCAGCCAAGACCAAGTTTACTGATCAATGAGAACGGCAGAACTCCACCGCTAGGGGAATACAGCTCATAGAATGCATGTCTTTCTTCTCCCTGATTCTTTAGTCTTTCAAAGTCAATTTTTTTAATTTTCTTTTTTTCTTTTTCTTTTTTCTAAATTTTTCTTTTTCCCTTCTTCAGCCAACATCTTATCAATTCCTTTTTAAAAAATCTTTCTTATTTTTCATTTTTAGAGTCATATTCTATCCCTTCATAGTAGTTAACCTTATTTTTGGTATATATGTAAGTTGTTCTCTCTTTAAAATTTTGGGATACAGTTTCTTCTAAAAGACCAAAATATACCTTGAATCTCTAGTGTATGGCTTTGTTCTTGTCTCCTGCCTGATCACAATCTCTCCCCACTTTTTTTTAAATTTCTCTTCTTTCTTTTTTCAACCAACGTCTTATCAATTCCTTTTATAAAATCTTTAATAATTTTCATCTTTACAGTCATATTCCATCCTTTCATCATATTTAACCTTATTTTTGTACATATAAGTTTTT
>NC_138373.1:141325071-141356737 GCF_054177405.1 Leptonychotes weddellii | reverse complement strand
ACAATTATAAGAACATATTATGAGCAACTATATGCCAGCAAATTAGATAATCTGGAAGAAATGGATGCATTCCTAGAGATGTATAAACTACCAAAACTGAACCAGGAAGAAATAACCACTAAGGAAATTAAAGCAGTCATCAAAAATCTCCCAACAAACAAAAGCCCAGGGCCAGATGGCTTCCCAGGGGAATTCTACCAAACATTTAAAGAAGAATTAATACCTATTCTTCTGAAACTGTTCCCAAAAATGGAAATGGAAGGAAAACTTCCAAACTCGTTTTATGAGGCCACCATTACCTTGATCCCCAAACCAAAGACCCCATCAAAAAGGAGAATTACAGACCAATATCCCTGATGAATATGAATGCAAAAATTCTCACCAAAAAACTAGCCAATAGGTTCCAACAGTACATTAAAAAGATTATTCACCACGACTAAGTGGGATTTATCCCTGGGCTGCAAGGTTGGTTCAACATCTGCATATCAATCAATGTGATACATTAATAAAAGAACGAACAAGAACCATATGATCCTCTCAATAGATGCAGAAATAGCATTTGACAAAATACAGCATCCTTTCTTGATCAAAACTCTTCAGAGTATAGGTATAGAGGGTACGTACCTCAATATCATAAAAGCCATCTATGGAAAACCCACAGCAAATATCATTCTCAATGGGGAAAAACTGAAAGCTTTGTACAAAAGCCTAAGAAGGAAAGGGCAGAAATCTGGTGAGATTTAGGTTTCTCTCTCAATTCTGGTAGTACCCTGCCCCCATGGAGCGGAAGGGTCATTGGTGGCACCAACAAGCCCCATAGGAATCAAGGAAGAAGGGAAACTCTATGCAAGGATATGCTGCATGTCCCCTATTTGGTAGAGGTACCTTTTTTTTTTTTCCCCCGTTAAATTCTCTATGCTTGTTAAGAGAACAGTAATGGAAGAACTACTCTGGAAGAACTTATGCTAACAACATTGCTTTTCCTTTTGAAGTGGTGCTACAAATATCTCCTGGTTCTTGAACCCAGCTGCACATGGGCAAGACCATACTCCCAAGGTAAGAAAGTGAAGGAGAGTTGGAGAAAGAGAGTCAACCCCTGAACAACAGTCCCTCCTCTGGCCTTGCAGTCATCCAGAAAGCCCAGCTGTGCATGGTTATGTTCACCTCAACTCATTCTAAAATGAATTTGACCGTTTAAGAAATACAGGTATTCAAGATTTCAAAATAAACATTTTTCGATAAAAAATTCAAACAAGATAAATGCACACAAAAAAAATAAAATTTAAGTTAAAATCAGTATCAAGGAACAGGGAAAACAAGGGTAAATAAAGATTTTCAACTCAAATTTAGTAAAACATTAAACAATAATTGTGTCTTTTCAAGATTCTATACTATTTTTTTTTTTTACTACCTATGTTGTTGTTAAAATGTAGATAAAAGGCACACCTGGGTGGCTCAGTCGTTAAGCGTCTGCCTTCGGGCTCAGGTCATGATCCCAGGGTGCTGGGATCAAGCCCCACATCAGGCTCCCTGCTCAGCGGGAAGCCTGCTTCTCCCTCTCCCACTCCCCCTGCTTGTGTTCCCTCTCTCGCTTTGTCTCTCTCTGTCAAGTAAATAAATAAAATCTTTTTAAAAATGTAGATAAAATACTGAACTTGACTTATGAAAACTAAACAAAATGTAGGCCTACTCACTGAGTAAATACTTACTGTGTGCCTACTATGTGGCTGCCATGTGCCCGCTATGTGCTATTCCAAGCACTGGGGAATACCAGTGAGCAAGACACACAAAATCGTTGCTCTCTTGTCCATGAAAACAAATAATATCAAAGCAAGTGAGTAAATTATATAGTGTGTTAGAGGATGGGAAGAAAAATTAAGCTGTAAAGCAGAGAATATGAAGAGGTGGGAGGTGGTGCAGTTGCACATAGGGTAGTTGAGCAAGACTGCACGGAGAATTTGAGCAAAGACTTGAGGTAGGGGTTTGGTTGGCTAAGAAGACAAACAGAGAAGGTGTTCCCAGGCACAGGGAATAACAATGCAAAGGTGTGAGATTGTAAAGTGCCTGGTGACATGCTGCAGGACCAGCAAGGAGGCCACTGTGGCTGGAGTACAGTGAGCCAGCTGAGTATGGGGGGAAAATAGGATAAGATAGAGTGAGGAAATCATTTAGGTCCAGGGAAGATCAAAATAGGATTTTGAGCAGAGGACTGACATGACATGACTTCTGTTTTAACCAGGTAACTCTGGGCATCCGTGCTGAGAACACAGGGTAACAGTCAAGGTCAAAGCAGGGAGGCTGCTGTAATGATCCAGTCATGAGCGGACTGTGACTTTGACCAAGGTGGTGGTGGTGAAAACTGTTGTAATGACGTATTTTGAACCTATGCTCTTTACCTAATAAAGGGACTAAACTTTGATCTACCTTTGAGATTTTGTTTTGGGTAAAGCATGTATCAAGCTAGCAATTATTTTGATCATACTATAGGGAGTAATTTGTGGTCTTCAAACACTTTTGTTCATGTAAGTCCTAAAAAATAGAAACAAAAGACAAACAAAAACCTACGTATCACCTCCCAAAGTTTTGATTCTCCCTATGAAGTTTAAAGCTGACATCATCATAAACTTATATAGAATTACAAAAAAAATGTAATTTATGGCATATGTAAACAGTAAAATTTTAATTAAAAACTTCTATTTCCCACCATGATGACTATTTTTATGTTTCAACTTTACTGGGCCACAAAGGTATCCAGACTTTTGGTCCAACATTATTCTGGAACAGGTGTTTCTGGATGAGATTAACATCTGAATGAGTAAAGCAGTTTGTCTTCCCTAAAGCCTGTGGGACTCATCCAGTCAACTGAAGACCTGAATAGAACAAAAAAGCTAAGAGGGAACTCTTTCCTGACTGCTCACTCAGTTGGGACACTGGTCTCTTCCTGCCCTTGAACTAGAACTGAAACACTGGCTCTTCTGGGGTCTCAAGCCTGCTGGCTTTTGGACTGAAATTTATACCATTGGCTCTTCTGGGTCTCCAGCTTGCCAAGTGTAGAACTTGGGACTTCGCTTCCATAATCACATGAGTTAATTCCTTATAACCTCTTTATCTCTTTTTCATTCATCCTTTTTCCTCTCTGCCCTCTCCACAACCAGGTGTGTGTGTATGTGTGTGTGTGTGTGTGTTTATGTATGTTATTAAGTTCTGTTTCTCTAGAGAAGCCTAATATAAGCACCATCATCCACTTTAAAAATAATTCAAGCTCCTCCTTTCCAGTTGGAAAATTTATATACTGAGTTTTTCTTCTTTAACTCTTATATTCAGTCTACCTCCCCACAGAAGCTTATCCCAAGATAGCATATGTTTATGTTAGTAAGTCTTTTATTGCTCACACTGCCATACTACTTTGTAAGAAAATATTTCAAATTACTGCTCTGTTCAGTGCCCAGGTGGATTCTACACCCATGCACAACACATTACAGCAAGATTTAAGAGAGATGCCTTTCTTCGCTGAAATGGGGAAAGAGTAACTGCGAAAGGGTGGGGAGAAACAACACTGAGCACACAGTCCAGATTTTGGAAACTATGCACTTGGAACCTTCCATACTTTCCTGAGTGTTAAGGTACACCCCCAGGAATACTTGTTTAAAGTCCCTGGAGTAGACCACCCATTTGTCCAAGTACTAAAGAACTTTTTTTTTTTTTAAGACTTTATTTATTTGAGAGAGAGACAGAGGGCACAAGAGTAAGGGGAGGGGCAGAGGGAGAGGGAGAAGCAGACTCCCCACCGAGCAGGGAGCCCGATGCTGGGCTTGATCCCAGCACCCTGGGATCATGACCTGAGTCAAAGGCAGACACGTAACCAATTGAGCTACCCAGATGCCCCAGTAAAGAACTTTCTATGTATAATCCTGGCCTAGCTGCTTGGTTCCCCCCACACAATCCTTGGAAATAAGGAGGGCAGCTTTCTATTCAGGCAAATGTCTATGTTAGCAACTCAGCTCACTCTAAAGGATGCTAACCCCAGCTTTAATTTGACACTCTGCTAGGGCATTGTCTAACTGGCCACACAGAATTGCTGCACTCTAGGCCTATGTGGGAGGGAGTAACACCACCTTTAAGTTCAATGTCCATGAATAATTCTCAAAACCTCAGCTGAGAATAACAATACACAGGGAAGACTGAAGGACAAGTAGTCCATCTACTCTTCACATTTCTGGGCCAAACCACATCAGCAGAGAATGGAGTACCTGAACAGAACCTTGCAGTTGCTTTTACAAAATTTGCTTTGAAGCAATGCTATTAAAACAAATGTGTTTTAGGAGAATCAGCCTTACAAGACTTGATGATTTTCAAAATAAAACACAGTGTACTCTTTATGGGGACTTCTGGGAGAAATTCTTGTCTGATGTTGGTGCCAAGAATAGTTATAATCATCCTGAGCAACTGGCTTCTCTTCACTCCTACAAGAGCTTCCTCTTCCTGCTGGCTGACAGAAAGCTTAGAGCCAAAGTTGTGGCCTCTGTAACCTATGCTTAGGTCATTCTGACATGCACTTTAATTATATACCTGGTTCCATTTTGTTCCCACCATTTCTTCCTTGCTTTTGAACTTTTACTATGTCAAATATAATCTATTCCTATCAGCAGCCTAAAATTCCTTCTAATAGGAGATAAAAGACCTATAATAGCTATATATGTACTGGAGTTTTGTCCTATAATCTCATGCTCCTTCTACATCCTTCTACATCCATGTACAGAGCTATTTCCCTTTGAAAGGCCGCCTTTTTTAATGTTTGGAGTCATGAATATGCCATAGACTACCATATAAAGCCAAGATGCCAGGAACACAGGGTACAATCATTAGGGTCTCTAGAAGTATTTCAAAACTAAACAGGGTACAGCAGTGTTTAATCAACAGAACAACAATAAAAAACAATGTATCTATGTTTCGATTAACAATCATTTTTTGAGCTCCTACTCTGTGTCAGACACTAAGCTAGATGTAAAGAAATTAAAAGAAAAATAAGAATGGTTCATGTTTCAGAAAGACTACTACAGTCTAGGGAGGAGAACAGAGGAATTACATATGTGTATGTGTCTGCATGTATGTATATATGCACACACACATTAACACAATGACGCGAGTCTATCTAAGCCTATATAAAGTCACAAAAACAGAAGCCAATTAACAGAAGAAAGATTTTACATTGACTGCCGTGGTTTAAGGGACTCCTTTTTATCCATCACTCTGGCTATAGTAACTAGAGTTCTTTAATTTTGTGACTTACGATGACAACACAGATGAATTTAAAAAAGAATGAACCCACCCATTTCAATGAGGACTGTGCATGGTTGACTGTATGTACAGTTAACTAGAGAAAAATATGTGTCAAACTATATCCCTTGATCAGTTATGGCCAAGAGAACAGTCTTTACTCCTACATGGCGTTGATCTCTAACTTGTCTTATACTGTGGAAATTTACCCTGTCCACAGTGTAGAACAACCTTGGGCATGGTTTTCATCCTCAATTTTGCAAGGGAAACTGAATTCTTATGAACAGACTAAAGTCCTTCAAAAGGCAAGGTCTGACAAAAGGGGTACCTGGCTTGGATCCATAAAAAACCTTCATGAGTGTATTTTCTGTTTCATAATAGGACACACCACATGATTTACAGAAATATACTTACTATCTGCAACAGACAGCACTGTACCACTCAAAGATAACTTCCAAAGATAAGGGAAGTAGCCTTGACTCAACTCTCTGGAACATTTTATAACCTTTTTGCTAATAAAGAAAAGTACCTAGGCTTGAGAGAGAACTCTTAGCTAAAAGCACTTGGATAAAATGTTAGGCATTTTGTAATTTTTTCAGCCACACTTAATTCATTTTCTCCCATACTCCTAAGATCCATGATCTGTGTGTGTCCTTTCCTGTGTCCCTCACATTGTTCCTTTGACCCATGTCAATGCAAATGGGCTGCCAATTTCTTACATTATCAGAGCCCTGATTACTATTTGCTGAAAATTCTCAGGCTGTGAAATTGCTTAAAGTTAAATTTAAGTGTAGTCTCTTTATCAATTTTATTGCCCAGGAAAGTAGACACCGTTTATATACTTCCAATTAATCCTATTTAACAGAGCCTCTTAGAGTAAGGCAATCCTAGGAACTCTATTGAATCATTTCACACATTCCAGTGTGGCTTACAAGTATACAGATGCATGCAGGAACCCTGCAAGAGTTCACCATGGCCCACTCACCATACTGGCTGTGTTGACTGCTCTTGCTACAAGGGCCCTCCCCAGCTATTCTTTCCTCATCTCCCTTTAAAATATTGCAAATTTCCTTAGCAGCCGTTATCTTATCCATACTTGCCCATTTCACTTCCTAGGCATATCTTCCTGCATCCTTTTAGCTCCAATTTGGAAACAGATCCAAAATCCTGCCACCCATCAACCACATGCAATGCCACCACCCTCGTCCATCATCACCTCTCCTCGATTTCTCAACTAGCCTCCTAACTGATCTATTTATACCCTGACTCCCTATGACCTGTTCTCCATGATGCAAGAAGCAAGATGCTTTCAAGGCTACCAGACAAATCATTACACCCCTGTACTCAAAACACAGCCCTGACTTCCCATCTCACTCTAACACCTAATTAATACTTCCATGACCTCTGGCTCCCAGCTCCTCCTCCTTCACTCGGCTCCAGCCCTCCTGGCCTCTTCGCTATTCTTTAATCATGCCAAGCACAGTCTCCTCTCAGGGCCTTTGCACTAGCCGTTCCCTCTCCTTGGACACTCCTTCCCATATATCCTCTGGCTTACACCCTCCTCCACAACCCCTCAGGTCTCTATTCAACTATCACTCTGCTGAAAAGCATGTCATGATGAGTATGCTCCACACCACCCCTCCCTTTCCCCTTCATTCTGCTTCTTTCAATTTACCAGTGCCTATCATATCAGTTTATCTATCAGGTTCTTTGTCGGTCTCCTCTCACTTGAATGTAATCTTGTTGGAAGCAGAGAAGATATATATCATATACACTGCTGCATCCTAGAAACCTAGAACAAAGCCTGGCCTATAGGTGAATGTAATAAATAATTGCTGAATGAGTGAATCTTACACAGAATCACTGCCATTCTTAGTGCCACAGCCCTAGTTTAAGAGAAAATAGTCTCTCACTGGGCTTGGTGTTGTAACCTCCACACTAGTATTCCTGATTATATACCCCTGCTCTTCTCCCTCGTCTTCCATATAGCTACCAGAGTGGTAATCTACAATCTGACCTTGTCTTTTCTGCTTAAAAATCTTCTCCAGTGTCTATAGAATATACGAAAATTTCCTCTGCATGTATATAAAGTCTTTGGAGATGTGGCAGCTGTCCTTTGGCTAAGCATCATCTCCTTCCATAGTCTCATAGATGAAATTACTTGTAACTCGCTCATGTCCCAGTGACTTTGCACTTACTAGTTTCTGGTGCAGCCAGCCTTCCCTACTTTGCCCACCTGGCAACAACTCATTTAAATGGTCCCAGTTCAGATGCCACCTCCTCAGTGAAGCCTTCCCTGATTGTCCCAGGATAGCCTTAAGCACTCCTACTCTAGGATTCAATTCCACCCTTCATATAATTTCAAGAAAGTACATTATTATAACTTGTTTTCAGGCCAGTCTCCTAGTAAACAGCAAACCCTTTGATGAAAGGGACATCTTATTAGCATATTCTTAATGTCTGACCTATAGTAAGTACTAACTAAATGCCTCCCGAATTAATTTATTAGTAGGCAAATAAATTAATACAAGACAATGTTACAGAACACTGTGCAAAAGGATCTGAGCAACTGGTGTTCTCAATCTGGGAGTGAGAAAAACATGTATTAAATTCAATTAGAGATTCAAGGCAAATATGTATTTATAGTTAGATCAACAATTCAAAAGATGGGGTTAAAAGAAAAGTGAATCAATCACGTCCATCTAGGCAAATTTTCCGTATTTTTTCCCTGGTTATTTATCCATTCTATGGTGCCTAAAGAACACTCCTATTCCTTTCTCATCCCTCAATACCTCTGGAAACATATGAAGACTAGACAAGAACCTATCATGAAACTATAGCAAATTATTGAAATAAAAAAACTACTACCAAGATATATGAAGAATACTCTAAAAACACTATTCAGATCCATAAAGGATTTGAATAAATGGGAACATATACTCTGTTTGGGCATAGGTTGATTCAATTTCATAAAATCTTTTTTTTTTTTTAAAGATTTTATTTATTTATTTGAGAGAGAGAATGAGATAGAGAGCATGAGAAGGGGGAGGGTCAGAGAGAGAAGCAGACTCCCTGCTGATCAGGGAGCCCGACGTGGGACTCGATCCCGGGACTCCAGGATCATGACCTGAGCCGAAGGCAGTTGCTTAACCAACTGAGCCACCCAGGCGCCCCTCAATTTCATAAATTCTTAATAAATTAATCTATAAATTTAATCCTTCCCCCAAAACATGATTTTTTTTTTCAGTACTAGACAACTTCTAAAGTTTACATAGAAAAACAAGCGTGTAACAAGATCCAGGAAACTCTTGGAACAAGGAATAATAAGAGGAGACTAGCCACACCAGATATTAAAACAAACTAGAGAAAACAAAACAAAACAAAACTAGAGAAATTAACAGTGTAGAGTTAGCCAAGAAACGAATATTAACAAAACAGAGCAAACTCCCCAAACAGTTCAAACTGCTTAAGGAGATTTAATAGATGATGCCACCCATTCATGCCACCTCCACCCTGGTCTAAGTAAACATCAGCTTTCTCAAGAATCTATCACAGGCAAAGAAAAAATACATAGTTCAAAAAATGGGGGCAACTAGGTAGTTACTGGGAAGAAATAAAGTTGAATTTCTATTTCATTACTAAACTATGTGTGAATAAGAATAAAATCATTAAAATACAAAAAAGACTTAGTTGAATTAGTTTTATGAAAGTTTTAGAAATCTTTCCTACAAACTGCCACATAACAACTCCTCCCTAACCAACTTGCCTCCACCTACACCAATCCCATCTCCTTGCTTATTCTCTCTCCTAGAAACTGCAAAGGACACTGTAGCAGTCATCTGCTTAGACCACACACCACCTAAGGGGCAACCATCCCTAACTCTCCTGTCCCAGTCAAAGGAATTTAATCTTATTTGCTGCTATCTTGCTCCTTCCCCCCCACCCACCTCGCTTTTCTCTTTTCCTGCCAGAAAGTCACTTACTATGTCTAGTAGGTCTCCTCCATGGACCCCTGTGGTCATTCACTCCTTCCATTCCCCAGTTCATAGGTCATTGTGATACAGACTAGCAATTCAAGTAAAACTGAATCAGCATTTAAAAGACTGATAGCAAAAACAGAGATCTTTCTAAAAAAAAAAATCCATCATAAAATCATCCAAACATGTAGAAGAAAGTATGATAATAATCATTTAAAGAGAGTCAGCTCAGCAGGTAAATACGTACACACAAACATACATATATAGAATTTCCCCAAATTCCTACCACCAGAGAGACAAATAATGATAACAAGTTAACAACTGTTGGGCAACATAACCATCTTGCAGACACTGTGCTAAGCACTTTCTATGTACTATCGCATTTAACACTCACAATAACTCTAACAGGTAGGGATTGTTAGTTACTCTCAGTTTTACAATTGAGGACAATGATACACAAGGAGACTATGCAACCTGTCCAAGGTCCAAAGATGAGTAAGCGGCAGAGCCAGGATGGGAACAAGACTGCCTGCCCCAAAGCCCAGTCTCTCCACCACCAGGAGAGATTCTCCTTTAAACCCTAATTCTTTTAGAAGAAAGGTAGAACATACTGACCAAATCTTGCTTGGAATAGAACAGAACACTGATACTGAATTAAAGATCACATGTAATAGGGTAGGAATTTTTTTTAATTCTTAAATATTGCTTTTAGTTGCAAGGAACCATTTCTATTAACTGACTCACCCAGGTGTTTAGGCAGGACCTGTTTTTACAAATGTTGCTCATTGATGTACGTACATATATCTCACTGGCTTTATCTTTCTTCCTTCCCTCCCAAACTGAAACTCCTTGCTAAATTTCTTGTGTGCTCACTTTCTAGTTCACTCTCACCTCTTCCTAATGAGCTGTGCTCACTGGTAATGTCCACCATTTCCCTGCCCCTCTCCCAGGGCCAGAGCTCCCTAACCTCAAGCTCCCAGTCTCCCAGAAGAACACTCCAATCTGCTCTCCTCAGACTCAAGTGAGAGACAGGTCTGTTTCTATCCTATATTCTTCATCTAAATTCTGACACTTCTACCCTTGAGAAAAATACTCATGAGCTCTGATGTCCATCTTACTTTTCCTTTCAGTCAATTTCAGAGCTAAATGTCTGATTATAACTTTGTTCACAGTACTCCAATTGTTTCAACAACTGCACTTACCTAGGGGAAAAAACCCTCAAGACTGCAGTTTATGTAGACTAGTCAGAAAGTAAATATAAAAACACTAAGCTAAAAATAATGCATGGAGCCAAATAATTTAAATATTATGAGTAAGTTCAATAAATGGAAAGCCCAAATATGAAGATAACATTAGCATAAATATTCTTCATTTTCACCATTGTGCGTATTACCATCTGACATGCTTTGTATCTGCTAATGTGTTTGTCTGTTTGCTCCTCCCCTTTCTACCAGAATGTTAGCTCCATGAAAGCAAGATATAGATGGTTTTGTTCACTGTTTCTCCAGTGCCCAGAACTACGCCTGAAGCATGGAAAATGCTTATTAAGCACTTGTTTAGTGAGTGAGCTTCTTTTCTACCTCATCATCTCTCACTCAAAATCTATTTGCTTTCATGCTCTGGCCAAGGTATCTAGAGATTATCCTTACAACTCCATTCTTCTCAGGTTACATCCAGGGTGGAGAGGCATCTGACAAGATCCAATTCTCAGAGGCACAAAACTTAACTTACCACTCCCTAAACATATGTTCCCTGATTCTTTTAGAAAAAAAGGAAAGTGGGAAGAGGCAGAGCAGAAATCCTACCTTGGGGATGAATGGAACTGATTACAGTTTTTTAATAAGCTACTCTTTCACCTACATGAACATAGCTTCTCCATTCATATCCCCACTGATTAATAAAATGACTGTATTCTTTGTAAATAGCACAAAGCTAAGTGCCAAAGAAAAAGAAATAGAAGCTGTAAGTAGTAAAGCACCAAAGGACCATGGGGTTCTTTACACTCTGGACAGTATTTTCACAGGCACTTCAGTGACCTCCATCCCAAATTCTCTCTAGGTCTAAACTGATTGATTCAGATTAGATTTCCTGGCTTCATTTCCTTGTGATGACTTTGAATGTCAAAGTGTACCCTCAAGGGTAAACGGGCTGGGTGAGAAGCAAATGTCTTAAGTGGTTATGTACTGAGCAACTGCTCTCTTTCCCTGCTGAATACAGACTTTTGATTTAATTAAACTTGAGGAGAGATTCCTTTTTGGCTTTATCCAGGCCCTATTAATTATCTCCCATCTTTGAGAAATCATAAACTGCCACTTAGCCCTTCTGATACCATCCCCATATCCCCCACCCAAAGGCCCCTGGTCTTTCCCTGCATTTTCCATTTCACCACCACCACCACCACACCCCCTCCCCCCCCAAGCCATCTCCTAGTTGCCCATCAGATCTCTAGGTTCTTGCTTAAGCCAGCTCCTCAGTCTGGAATGCCCTTTCTACCCCCTGACTTATCTGCATATCTACAGTCTAGTAGAATCTCTGCCTTATAGCCAGGTCATTTACACATGAAACAAATCCTTACTAGTTTGTGACTTTTCTTAAATCTTTCATTCCTGGGGACCTAACATAATGCTTTGCTTAGAGAAGGCACTTAATTCTTGTTGTTTACTTCATTGAAACTCATTTGGAGACAAACATTTTCTGGGGGTTTTACATAGAATTTCTAATGGATTACATCAGGATGACTGCCAATCTCTTTATCCTTCTCAGTCTAATTCATATAGTCACATTATTTTGAAAAATTAAGTTCTCCACATAGAGCACTAGCTGCTAATACCAGCACCGTAGGTTTTATATGGTGATTCCCAATCTGCTTGTTCAAGGATTACTGGGTATCTGCAGTCCACTAAACTAGGCTTTGGGATATAGAGATGAAAATAGAGTCCCTGCCCTCAAGGAACAAAATGTCTATTTGGGAAAGAGAACCAGTAGACAAATAATCACAATACAGTCTATAAAGTCCTATGAGATCTTTGTACTGAGGGATGTTAAGAGGACAGACACTGTCGACCTAGCTCAGCTTTGCACAACAGAGGTCAATAAAGAGGGTAAGTGTCACAAAGCGTCCATGAGAGATGGTATCTGAACCTGCCTTGAAAGTTAGTCTGAAAAGAGGAAAAACATTTCAAACAGAAGAACCAGCCCATGCAAAGACACTGGATCAAGGGAGAACACTGCATATTTCTAAGCACTGCAATAGGTTTGGTGCTTCTGAAACATTCCATAGAAGCTTCAGAACAAGAGGCAAAACAAGCAAACATGAGATGTACGTAATAATGGGCTTGCTATGCAAGGCCAAGGGATTTGGTCTTTAACCTGCAACTAGTTCCCTAGACACCATGCTATCTAGACTACCCATTTAGGATTCCAGGGAACAGTTAGTTTTTCCAAAGAAGGGAACACTCATTTTGTGAATCACAATAGTACAAACAAGTTTAGCTAATTAATCTCTTTTGTTCAGTCAGGTAACAGAACAGAAGCTAAGAATACGGTTTTGGAAAACTGGAAGATACATGTTGTAATGATGGCAAAGGTGCCTTTTCAGGAAAAGAACTTGTCAGTGGAATAATCACAGGCAGAAACTGACCAAGCAAACGGCTTTTCAACTGGATTCTTTGAGAAACCATGTGAAACAGTAAGGTCACTGGCGAGGAATCAAGACTAACTCCATGAAGCATAACTAGACTCTGACCACCCTCAGAGATGGCAACATCCAGCTGTTTCACCACTGGATCTGCACTGCTTGGCATCTGGATGGACACAATAGGTGCTCAATAAGTATTAGGTGAATGAACGGATGAAAGAATCAATCCATAAATATCACTCCCTCTACAAAACTGATCATCAGTTAAATAGTTGAAGGGCAGAGGGGTTAAAAACTAAGCAGAGTATTTGTAAGATTTTTTTTTTTTTAAGATTTTATTTATTTATTTGACAGAGAGAGACAGCAAGAGAGGGAACACAAGCAGGGGGAGTGGGAGAGGAGAAGCAGGCTTCCCGTGGAACAGGGAGCCCGATGTGGGGCTTGGTCCCAGGACCCTGAGATCATGACCTGAGCCAAAGGCAGATGCTTAACAACTGAGCCACCCAGGCACCCCAGTATTTGTAAGATTCTTAGAATGTTCAAAAGAAAAGCAAAACTTCAATACAAAAAATGCATTTCTACATAAGCATGAACAAATTACCATAAATATTGGCTTGATGTGACTCACTCGGACTGGTACAGCCACGTAATCTGCATGAAATGAACCCAGAAATAATGGACACCAGTGAGTTAGATGCCACAAAGCAGTTTTGTGAGCAATGAATGGCACAGTAAGTGTCAGCTGTGTATTGTGGAAAGGGCTCCGCACCAGGAATGGAACAAGGATCTGAGTAAATCCATGCACACTGCACTAAAATGTCTTGCCCAGGTGCTAACCAGGTCTCCAACCCTGGGGAGGCACTTAACCTCCCTGAGCGTCAGCTTCCTTATTTAGGAAATGAGAGGGTTGATAAGACACTCCTCGAGGTCCTTTACTGAAGGTAAGGAGAAACATTTCAAAATGTCCCAGGGTAAGCAGGTAGTCATATACACAGGAGCTCCGTTCATGAAGGTTCACCATTATCACACTTTCCTGAATAATTCTGATGCTCATGTCATGGTCATAGTTCTAGGATCAAGGGAATGTATAGCCCACCTCCTCTCCAAGAATGTCTAACCTGGATCAATTGCTTTAAAAATTACCATCCAAAATGGATGGACTCTGAGAAACAAACTGAGGGTTCTAGAGGGGAGGGGGTTGGGGGGATGGGTTAGCCTGGTGATGGGTATTAAGGAGGGCACGTTCTGCATGGAGCAATGGGTGTTATTCGCAAACAATGAATCATGGATCACTACATCAAAAACTAATGATGTATGGTGATTAACATAACATAATAAAAAAATTAAATAAAAAAAAATTACCACCCATCTAGTAAAAAATAGAGGTAAAACAACAGTTCATAATTTTCAATAGCTGAGGGAGCCCTCTGAGATTATCTGGCCCAAGCTCAAGGTAGCAGATAGGAGTCTGAGTCTCACAGCAGTTGGTGCCTGGGGCTGCACTGGAACTCTGGGTCCTGAAGGCATCCCACTGTGACTAGCTCTCTTCTTTGACTGTCTCCAGACACTCATTCCCTCTGATACTCACAGGAGGTCCCCAGTGGGAGACCAACAGGAAAAATGTAAGTAAGTAAATTCCTGCTGTATTACAAGATGTCTACTTTCTATAAGAATGGCTGCTAGCTCACACAAGCCAAAAGGTCACTGATGCCTTACAGCAGATGCCTAATTAAGGGTCAAAGATTTCTATCAGCGAAAAGGCTTCTAAAACAGTCATTATGTGTTTTTAACAATTTCTTGGATCTTCAGACTTAAGAGCCAACAGCTTGACTGGAGAATTAAATGCTAAATAAAGGGAAGAATCTCCCCCTTTCGTCTTGCATTATTTTGGGGCTGTGATTTGGTTCTCCTCCAAAATTCTGCCATCTCCCTTAAGAGATATAACTTGCAACATAAACATTTATGACAGTCTGGCTAGATTATTATGCTACTGAGAACATGATTTTCTTCTGCAAAGCTGTCTAGTCACTATAGTCCTAGATGAATTCAATAGGGAGGCACAGATCAAAAATGCAGTATTCGACACAGCTCATGAAGCATTTCTTCTATTTTATACAATCTAAGTTGCCAATTGAATAGCAAGTTCCTTTCAAAGTAGATCACCATAGCTAGTGTTAGAAGTGGTCTTGTACATTCCTCTTTTTTCTCTATAAAAAAAAAAAAAAGGCTCATGGAGAGATGGTAAAGGGACTATATTAATCATAGTGGAAAAAGCACCAGAAAATTCAGTCAATATCCTTAATATGATTCATCCAATGCCCAAAGAAAGGCTGTGTCACATAATCAAATTTTTTTTTTTACTTTGTAAAAATAAACTCCATAAAACCCCCCTCTGAATACAAAGACCTTGTAGGTAGTAAACATGTCAAGATTTGAGGGCAGTCCAACCTAGACAGATCTAGAATGTCATTAATTAAAATGCAGAACTGATTCTATTTCTGGTCCTGGTAATCAACTATGGAAAATAGTTTCAATGGCAAGAATGACTGCAGAAGCATGAGGTTGTATTTGTATTATTGGGGGCAATTTCTTCCCTCATGAAAAGATTGCAGGTTGGACTCTGTAGTCCAGCTACTAAAAGAAAAGCTGTAATCAACTCTTCATTAGTCATCAACTTTCACTGCCTGAGTTTCCATGTGTACACGTATGCGCGCTCACATACAAAAACATACATAAAGCAGAAGTAGGAAAGAACAGAAAGGAAGAGGATAAACATCGAATACTGATTTACAACAGAAGCTGCAGGTTTCAAATTAAACCACCACCAAAAGAAACGGTAAAACATAGTTTTAATGATAGCTCGTCTTAGCTGTAATGAATGAGTGCATCTACACCAATCTAGGTGCTTCTAGACCCATTTCAAATCAGCAAAATCAGCTGCAAGGTGCAGCAGCTAAATTAACACACACAAATAAAATGTGGTGACTTCATCACACCAAGAGCCTACTGGATCCACTCAGCACCGCTTTTATCAATTTTTCCTGCAGTAGTTTTCTATGCTGCCTTCAGAGACCCTGCAAACGAATTAACATGACACCATGCTGTGAAACAAGGAAATGCTGTAGAATGCATTCTCCCAATTCACAGAAATTCCCAAAGGCGTTATCTGGAGGAGGGGTGTAAGAAGTGGGGAAATCCCTACAAAAACAACAACAACAACTAGCTAGAAGTTGCTAAGCAATAGCTTAGGAATTTTGTCCTATTCTCTAAATAAGCATGCTACAACTATTAAAAATATGTTCACATAACAGTCATAAGTAAACAGTACATTTCTGTATGTTTCCATACATACATACATATATGCACATACACACACAAAATTCTGATTGCATAAGCAAACATTCTGTTCAGCAAGATAAAGAAGCCTAAGGAATTTTTTTCTCTCAAAACTGAACTTGCTACTAATTAAAGGGAAATATTTCCTAAATGCATCCAAAATTGCTTGCAGTGTGAAATACGGAGTCTATTTCCATGACATACAAGCTGATTCTAACTCTTTCCATCGTGATGAATAGCTCAAATTGTGTTGCCAGGCACCTGATAAAAAACCTTGCAATTGGAGGGAAAAAAAGAATACGCAAGGTAAGAAAACACCATTAAGGATGAAAGTAAACAAGTAAGCATGAAAGAATGATCAAAGGAAGCCAAGAAGTCTACCAGTCAGATCACAACATTGCTATGAGCCATAATTGAGTGTAGGAAAAAGAGGGGATATTAGAACAGCTAATCCAAACAATGCTGAAAGTATTTCAAACATTACTTAAGGATTCAGAAACTACAGTCTGCAAGGGTTCTAATTTTTTGTTTTGATGCTGTTAACCTATTTGCTGGTTTCACCCTGCAACTGGTTTATCATGTAAACATCCACAAATTCTTGCTCTTTATTTAAATATATGCTTTCATGTAAGAACCCTCCACCAATTATATCTACTTTGAACCCAGAGAACAGAATAAAAGCATATGCTGGATGTCATCACCACTATTTTAAGAAAAATCCACACAGGCAGTGGAAATAAAAGTGGTGTGAATGAGCAAGACAGTTAAGGAACTTTATATTCCAAACTCCCAATCAACAGGGGGAAAGACTAGACATTTCATCCCACTTTTTTTTTTCTCATTTGTTACCAAAAATCACATTAGTGCAGTATCTTACAAATCACAGGCTGAATTACATTTGATCAGAACCCTCCCTAGAGTGAAATGAATCAGAACTGGAAACCCCACACAAAATCAAGTAAGACAAACCAGCTCCAGACCAAGGCTGGAAAAGAACTAAGCAGAATTATCACAGTGAAGCTTATTCTTTGGAATGCCAAAATAATTCAACACACCTGCTACCAAAAACAAAAAGAGAAGAAAATCCCCTTGTGAAGAGAGCTACTCCCATCAACCACCAGTGAGAACTATACAAAAATGTTCCTGGTTTCCTATGCGCTGCAAGAGGCAGGTAGCCAGCAACAGACCTGAAGTTGTGGTTCTGTCTGCAGCAAGCCTCAGGAGACCCGGTGAAAAATTAGGGCACTCTTCTAAGAGTGATGCCCTGGAATAAACAACCTGCCTGTGGATGCTGCAACATGCATGTTCTTCCTCGTAAACCTGCTTATTTTCCACTTAGAAAAGTCTGACCATTCCAGTAGCCTCAAAGCATTTTCTCTCCCAGGAGGATGAAACTATGTTGTCAACTCAAAAAACGTTCCTATCATCACTGCCCCACCGGCCTCCGAAGAGGATGTAAAATATGCTTTGCAGAACAGGCACCCTGAGATTGACTCCAAAGGAAAAGCAGCAATGAGGTCATGAATTACTCCATCCGCCAGTGCAGGATTCTGCCCGCTGCGAATGCTACTGCCCAAGTTGTAAAGCCCACAAGATACAGGGCCGTTCTGGACTTGGGGAGGGGGAGGGCGCGCAGGTACTTCAAGTGCCGCTGCCCAGGGCAGACTCCGACATAACTCACATGGGTGCTCGTCTTCACCTGGAAAGAGGGAATAGTTTGCTATGTGGGCCGCCCAGCCCCGGCCCTTCCGGATTCTGAGAGTGCACCCTCAGCACGCCAAGGATTCATCTTGCCCAAATTTGTCAGTCACCCTCCACAGATTCCCTGCACACTGCTGCAGTTTACCATCGTGAACACATTCCCCTGGCTGCCGCTTCAAGGACAAAGAGAGAGTGCTAATGTTTCCATCCCAGCTGAGCAGCTTAGGCTTATGAAAAATAAAAAATAAAATAAACATTAAAAGACAAACAGTCCAGACAAATGACTTCTGGCCTTCTAGTTAGCTGGATCACCCCGGACACGGATCCATGAAAAAAGGGAGAAACGCAGAGAGAAGGTCACTAAAGCTTAGCTGGGAAGAGAGGGAGCGAGCGAGAGCCTTCAGTTCACTGCAGAGCAGCTCATTCAATGCAAGCACTTACCATAAAAATAGAAAGAGTCAAAAGAAGGAGAAGGGATCCTTCCTCAGTGTCTTAGGCGGAAAGAAATCCAGGCAAGGCTCAGGATGAGGCCAGCAAAGTGATGAAAGGCGATAAAACCACCACGCACAAGTCCTTTTCAGCCTCCCCTCGGCCCACATGCAGTTGTTTGTGCTGTAAAAACCCTGAGAAGTCTGGAGCAGGACTCTCCAGAGAGCGAGCTGGAGCGAAAGCAGCCTGGTGGATTTCACTGCCGGCTCAGAGCATCACGCCCAGGACGTGTCCTCCCCCGGGTGCAGGGGCGTCCTGGTCAGGGTTGGCTGGGCACCAGGCTGGGGTCGGGAACATGAGAGGAGGGGAGGAAAGGAGCCTCTTTGGAGTGGAAGGAACTGCTGGGGAGAATAGATCAGTATTCCATATCAGTTATTGCCGGCGACCAATCAGCCCAGCCAAGGAGCCTTTGTCAGGGTGACAGGAGAGCATCAGAAGCCAGCCGGTCTGACAGGGGCAGGACAGCCCCCTGCCTCTAACCGAAGTTTGGCAGGATGGGCATTTCACTCTCCCCCGTTGCCGATTCTATTTGCTCATTATTAAAAACAAGCTCTAAAACCCCGTAGTGACACCAGACGCTCAGGAAGTTTCCTGTGCATCCCACAGCAACTCTCCCAAGAAGCCAGACTTGAAACCCTCCCTAAATGAGATCTACTGGCATCTCCAGACCAGACAACCTGCTCATGTGCACGGAGAGGTCACCCCAAGTACAGCAATGGCACTTTGGACGTGAGCTTCTTTATGGCCAACGCACAGGATGAGAGAACCAGGGATTGGTCTCCCTATTACACAAGTGAAAAATTTAGGCAGAAAAGGGTTAAAAGGTCTCTCCAGAAATTTGCCTCTCCGTTTCATCATTTTCTTGTGCAATACATGCACAGAAGTAGTTGTTAGAGATGAATGTATGAGGATAGCTAAAAGTTCCCTTTGAGGTCTCTTAAATCACCCGTAAGACAGAGGCTGTGTGGTTTTGGGTAAACAACCCTGTACAATAGTTCATAGGCACACTGAAGTGTGAGAAACTGTGCAAGATTAATGGATGAGGCACAGAGCAAACCCCTTTGTGACAACTAAAGGATGAGTAGAGAAGTTGACACTTTTCCCTCTTGCTTTTCTCCCCCCATTCTATTTTAATACTGAACCTATAAACTTAGCACATATATAGGAATCTGTTTGGGGTTGTGACAATTAAATTAGATATGGGAGTAGGTTCTTAAGTTAAATGCCAAATTGGACTCCACACTAAAACTTTAGAACTTTTTTTTAACGTGCGGGGATGGTCTTGGGTCACCTTTTTATCTTTCCACAAAAGATTAATTTCCTTGTGCTAGCCAAGAATTAATGGGAAGACACAAATGCTCCTAGGTTTGTTTGTTTTACAGGTGGCTTACATGATACAGAGTTTAATTTTAGTTCTGTCTTTACCTAGAAGTTGAAGTATCATTTGGACATTTTGTTGTGATCTCTACCCAGAGGCAAACTAACTTTGGGGTGCCTGAATACCACAGGTTAAAAGGAAGGGCTGGGCTCCAAGGAAGCAGTTAATTCACCACCAAAATGAGTCAACAACAGGAGGCCATAAAAATGTTCCACATCAAAGATGAACATAATAAAATGGAATTTCTGAAATGAAGAAAGGATGGTTTGCCAGGGTAGTCCTATGTACATTAAATAAGGAAAACCTGGAACATAGAGTCCCAAATTCTGTTTCATTATTCACATCAGTTCAACCCCAACCAGCAAACACTTAAAGAATAGCCAACTATGTTTCAGAGCCACAGAAATGAAAGTGACAGATCCTGCCTTCAAGAAGTTTATAGTCTCATGGACAAATTTAAATCATCTTTTTGAAATTTCAACACCATCATTCTGACCAAGACTGAAAATGTTCTACTATTTTAATGTCCCTCCAACAAAACCAAGCCATGAGGTTGGATTTTGGACTCAAAGTTCTAAATTAGCCTAACAAGGTGTTTTCTGTAATCAAAACCCTGGGAAATATAAATGTGTGTGTTATTTTTTAAAATCTCATTAAAACATGAAAAGGTTTTTTTAACTAAATGTTTGCTTTTATCAGCATCAACAGTTTCTGACACTGCAAAAACATGGGCAGCATAACAAAGAATATATCTAATAAAGGAATATTATTTAAAGCTCCCAAAGTAATTGAGATTAATACTGTTTATGGAACAGGTTCAACAGCTTGACTATACAGGGTGATAATGAAGCATGAAAATGATAAACCCGCAGAAGTACAAATTACTTAGATTAAATAACTGCACATCTATATACCAATTAGGTCGATGAAAACGGGTATTCCAGTCACTTACCCTAATGCAATTAATTTTTTAAGATTTGGCCACTATTCCGCTCCTCCCTTCTCAAAAGATGATAGAACCACCTTCCATTTCAGATAGCAACAAATGCCAATTAGATTTTGTGAAGGACAAAATATCCAAGTCAGTTACAATTGGGACAACTTCTGGGACTACATCTTGCTCACTGGTATAACACCAGTATTTAATGCATAAAAGGTTCACAATAGGTATTTGTTGGATAGCCATATGAATGGCCAAGAGAATGGCTAAAATTCAACAACATGATTTAATACTTTTTTCAAAGACTGGAAGGTAATTTGAATTATGTACCTATACCTGCCATGTGTTTTAAAAGAAAAAAAAAAAAAAAAGATAGCTTTTCCAGAAAATTTGCTTCAGAGAAGCCTGCTGACTGAGCTTTATAAAGTCTGAAAGACCAGGATTCCTAAAGCTCAGTCTTTCAACACTGAAATGATTCTACTTTCCGTAATGAGCCTGAAGAGAAAAAGTAAAAACATACCTATTTTCTAGATCACCAAGAGGGTAACTGGCCATATACTGCCATTATTGACATCAGAATTTGTTTATAGAGGTATGAGAATCAAGGAATTTTAAGTAACATGCTGCCCATCAATGGTTTTGAAAACGAAGTTAAAAATCTCCCTAAAGAAAAAGCCTATCTCTTACCGAACTTCTACAAACCAGTGTCTAAAGGTATTAACATATACTGAACCCTACCTTGTGTCAGACTTTATTCAAGTGGCCTCACTTATCTTAGTCTTCACAGCAATCCCAGGACATGAATAGGATTTTGTTTATCGCAGTAACTGGGAATCGAGGAGGTTGAAGGAGCTTGCTTGCCCAGGTGGTAATACCAGTATATGAATAACCAGAACAGCCTCAAATGCTTCCTCTTCTCCATGGAAACCCAGGATTTGGACATAGGAGAACCCCCAAAATCTTTTTGACTAAACAGGTCAGATGCCTTGGGGACTCTTCCCATGGTGTTATATGAATTTGGGTGAGTAGGAATGAGACAACTCCATGTTAAGGAAGAAACACTCATTTTACCCCAGATTAAATGTAACCCTTTTATGGCAACAGAAATGAATTCTTGATGCTTATAATTTGAAGAGCAAGCAGTTGGTATTTGTTGATTTCTTTTTCCCAATTCTGACCCTACATTACATGTTAAAACCAGGATGAGTGGTCTCTAATTACAAGAGTGGAGAATATTCCAGAAAAGTGTGGGACCTGACATAAGCACTGCAGTACAATCCTTTGCCTAAAACCTAAATTCTCCTTCAGCATTCAGTGGGTAGCCTGAAATGGAAAGAGAGTAAGTTGCTCTGCTAATGTTTCCCTACCAGCGGTCACTGGATGAGAATGATTTCTCCAAAGTGCTTAGTAGGTGGGCTTTCAAATATGCAACAACAGTTCCAAATACACAAAAGGTAAATAATCTGTAATACATATAGTCATAGCATCCAAGTCTTCAAAAATGTGTTTGCACTCAGCATTTCTCAGCCAGAAGAATCCTATGGGATCAAAAATCGTATCACATAGAGAGAATCCCTAAGATCACAGACCTAAAACATTTTCTCTCCTTTTCGAAGATAGAAAAATAAATCAATGGTTGGCTTGAAAAGTCAGAATTGGGTTGAGTCTGAGGAGACCAAAACAAGGTGTGTGTCCACACAAATGGAAAACCAGTGTGTGCATCCAAAAATCCAACTGGTATGTCTCTACATTAGTCTTTAAGCCTCACTAATGTTACCCCTACAGTTATCCTCAATGAGTAATTAGGCATGACAACCAATTCGGGGGTTTGTTCCTTCTCCCAAACTATGACAATAATTTCTGACTTCTCCCTTGTCCCAACCCGACGTCCCCTAGCCATCAGCATCAGCTTTCTAAAATACAGCAAGTATAATCATGCCACTGCCTCGCTAAAAAGTTTGGGAAGCTCAGGCCAAATACAGTTCTTCCTGAGCCAGGCACTCAAGGCCCTTTGCAACTGGACTTCAATCTACCAGCATCATTTCCCATCAGTCCTTCTGTATAGCCCATGCTCTGTATACACCCAATTACCATGATAAATGAATAGGGTGTCTGAGGAACATTAAGTATCTGTTTTTCCTAGAATAACCTTCTCTCCCTAGAGAAACCCTACTGTTCACCCTTTAAAACCCAGTTTATGGTTATTTTCTTGGTGAAGATTTCCCCAAAGTGACTTAATCATATCTTCCTCTGTATTTTCATAGCATTGTTTCTAGTTTTGTATTATAGGGCAAGTAACACTGTACTATAATAATTTGTATCTTTTGACCTATTTAAGATCATTTCATGGTCCCAGTGTCTGGCACACAATAGGAGCTCAATATATTCATAAGTGAGTCTATTTTTTATACTTCTTCCCAGGCAAAAGCACTCTGAAGAAAGCACAAATTTGTTTTCTGGAAGTCTGAAGGACTACAGGCTTACGAGCCATATATATTTCCTCCTTCCATCAGGAGCTTCTGTGGTTTAAGGCAAGAGCCCTGAACTAGAATCATAGGAGCAAAGCCCCAGCCCTGTCCCCTGTGTCACCTCAGGTAATCTCTTAACCTAATGAGAAGAATAAAACAAGTTCTGCTTACCTTTGAGGGCTCTTCTGAGCCACAAATGAGGAACCATATAAAGTACTTTACAAACTATAAAGCTATAAAATATGGTAGTAGGCAGAGTTACTGCCACCCTATCATCATTGCTTGATCATTGTTAATATCCATCAAAGCCATCACAAAATTTAAGACAAACATCTTCTGAAAGGCAGCCTAGGAGGCCAGTGACTCAGCACTTCTTCTTTCCAAGTGCCTTGCTCAATCATGCCGGTCTGCAGTTAGGGGTGATGGAAGGGTTAGAAGGCCCCAACTCAGGTCCTAGAAACCTGGTCCCTCAAACCCAGGTCCCTCATCTAGGAAATGGGAATCACAATGCCTATCTCACTAAGCTGTTGAATGAGATGGGATATGCATTTATATGCAGTATACATAAATCTGAGTCTCTAATAAGCATTCCATTACTGGTTGGAAAAAGCCATTTATCTGTCATTCTACGGTATCTACATACACCCCAACCATTGCCCTCCTTCTGTCTCCTGAACTCACAGAGCTCATTCCCACCACAGGATCTGTGTAGGTGTTTCCTCTGCCTCAGATCCAAGCAAAGGCTTCCCTAATCATTTTCCAGCATGTTCCTCTCTAGACTTTTCACATTTATCTCTACCTGTAAAATCTTATTTGATTATTGATTTAACATTTGCCTTCTACATTATGAAGTAAGCTCCCTTCAGGCAAGGATGGTCTCTTGTGCTTATTGTGTCCCCAGAGCCTAAAAGTAAGTGTCCAGAACATGCTATGTACTCAGTACTCATGCTATATCACCCAGTACATTTTTTGAATATTTACAGCATGACCAATATGTATATATTGTTTAACTGCTCCTGTGTTTTCTACATCTATCCAAAGTTCTAATCATCCTTGTCTACTGAAGGGGAATGAAATTTTTGAAGTCACTTAATATGATACTCAGTATAATGTTTAAGTTTATATAGATATTTAATAACATATAACAGACATTAAAGTATTATTCAGGGATGGGGGCACCTACAGGCAATATGCCAACTCCTGCCCCATTAGAAACAGGAATTACCAAGAATGGCATACTGATCCTTACCTATACACAGGAACTGAAGAACTGAGCAAAAATGTTAAATTATGTTTATTTCACAAATCAGGGGGTTTACCAGATCCTCATTTCACATCTTCCTTCTCTTTAATGTTAAAATTGCTCTGGTCCAAGCTCATCCTGAGAAGTTGACAAGGTCCTTGATCTCTGAAGCATCAACTAGAACAAATGGTCTTTAGAATACTAGCAACCCGGGAATTTAGGCAATTTCTCTCCCCTCCCAGGGAGCGGTCTTGAAGGCAAGATACAGAAATCCTCCCGAGCCTGACCACATCATCCCTGTTTCTGATTAGCCCAGGCTGAGAGGAGGCCTAATAAATAAATAACCATGGCAATCCTGTATAATGTATGAAGGTTATTTTCCAATGGTCATCTGGAAGGACATAGTTTTCAATTAGAGTATTTTCAATTAGCAATAGCATGCCAATCTACAAAACAGGCATATGGATTTGTCATTGGCAGGAAACAGGTAGTTTTGGGTTTTTTTTTTTTAAAGGGAAAAATATCCTAGACTCGATGCCAAACATATTTTTTTCCCCTAACCTGTTCTTCCTCTGGATCTCCTTTTTTCCATTTAAGAGCATCACTCTCTACTCTGTTGCTCAAATAAAATATTTATTGACCCTTATGTGGAAGACTATTTTGGCTACTCTATAGGGTACCTAGAAATCTCAGCATCATTCTTTTTTTAAGATTTATTTAGAGAGAGCAAAAGAGCAAGCAGAGGGAGGGGCAGAGAGAGAGGGAGAGAGAATCTCAAGCAGACTGGCTCATTGAGTGTGGAGCCTGATGCAGGGCTCGATCTCACAACCCTGAGATTATGACCTGAGCCAAAATCAAGAGTCCAGCGCTTAACCGACTGAGACACCCAGGGATCCCCACCCCCAGGCATCATTCTTTCACTCTTCTTGCTCCTACTCCCTCCGAAACATTTCTTCCATCAGCTCCCCACTGCCACAACCCCAGTCTCATTACCAATTCTCCCCTGGGCTAATGTGATGGTATCACAAGCAGCTTTCCTGACTTGCATCTCACTCTGTCCAATCCATCCCGCACAGCTACCTGAGGACTTTTAAGTGAAAACACCATCATGCCCTCTCCCACCGAAAACTCTTCCCTGTTTCTTACCATATGCAGGATGAAGGGTACTCCTTAACTCACACATCCTCATTTGATTCCTCCCAATCATCCATGCCCTAATACTCAGAGCTCCAGAACATGCCAAGCTATTTAAAATTCCAGGGTCCTGACACAAGCTTTTTCCATTGCTTAGAATTTCTTCTTCCTGCCCTCCTCTTCCTGAACTCTTACTGTCTGAGACCCAACTCAAGCATCTCCCTCCTCCTTGAAGCATTTCTAGACATGCATTCCCTACATGCTAGAATTAACCATTTCTACATTATGGCACTGGTCACATGGTATTCTATCTTCTTGGCAGATTCCTTCAGGAAAGTCCTAGTCCTAAGTTTTATTTACCTTTGTATCCCCAGAGATGAACTCTCCCTGGACACACTCAAATAAATGGTTATAGTGAGACTGGGCTCCTCTGTGTGTCTGACTCTTCTACTAGATTCTGTGTTCCCTGAGGGATGTAAGAGTATCTTGTCTTTTTAACCTCTCAGCTTACTACAATGTCTGGTATATATGGGTATTCAGCGTTTATTTGTGGAATTGTTTTTAATATGATTGGAGAAAAAATCTTTCAGTTCAAAATATTTTAAAATCCCTCTGAGCTGATTTTTAATTAGCTCACTTTTTTATTTAAGAATTCTCCTTCTCCTTGAAATTATAGAACACCACAGGCATTAATTTACTCCACAAAGATTCAATCTCTGAAACTCCTGGCTTTTAATGGTAACCCAACTAATTAGGGCACCTTGGGGACAATAAGGCATTCCAAACATACTTTCTACTTTGAATTGCCTGGCAGAGGAAAGTCTATTGATTTTCTTGAGCAGCAGGACTTTCTTGGAGAGATTTCACCAGCATTTAAGTTTGGAGGGGACAGAGTCCTATGTTCCTGAGTGCAGAATTTCACTCTTAGCAGCAGGGCTACCAATGGGCTGTGGCTGTTCCTTGGAAATCCAGTGCCCCACCCAACATAGAGGCACAGCTGCAAGATAGGGTGTGGCTGAGGAAGTAGGGCAAGACCTAGCACTTACAATGGACCCTCCACACCAGCCAATTTTCTCACCCACTCCCCCTACCTCACAGAAAATTAGCTATGATGGATCTAAAGAACAGGAATAAAACTCCTCTGTCCATAGCTGCAATGGCCGTTAGCACCTAAAGAACTAGTCTCCCCTTGGTGTGACTAACTGGGTGACATCCTCATCAGCAAGGAAGTCCACCCAAGTGACTGCAGACACCTGGCCAAGTCAGTTGGAGTGGGGAGCAGAAGAACACCTGCATTCCTCATTCTTCCAAAGTTGCTGTTCCACAAGCAGAAAAATCAAGAATGAACCATAATATCAGTGCTACAGATGTGATTATCTAGTCTGCCCTTTTTTAATACAATTTACCCTCATTTCTCTGTAACCAATCTTGAGTTCTATTATTTGAGTTGAGAGGAGAAACAGAATGAGCATTTTAAATAACTATGACATACTCATATTTTGGTAAAATGAAACTAGGCCATACACTGACCATTCTATATCTTCGTAGGGATGGAGTTTTCCATTTATGAATTTTTAAGAAGTCCCTTGAACCTCTAACAAAAATAAATCTGTATCTCTGGTGGGAATGCAAAAGTCATACAGCCACTTTAGAAAACAGATTAGTGGTTTCTTTAAAACACTCTTATACTCTTACCAGAGACTGTGCTCCTTACTTTTTACCAAATTGAAAACCCATGTCCACACAAAAACCAGCACACAAGTATTTATAGCAGCTTTATTCATAATTGCCAACACTTGAAAACAACCAAGATGCTCTTCAGTAGGTGAATGTCCAAAACCTGTGGTATATCCAGACAATGGAATATTATTTTTCAACACTAAGAAGAAATGAACTATCAAGCCATGGAAAGACACAGAGGAAACTTGGATGTGTATTACTAAGTGAAAAAAAAGCCAATATTAAAAGGGTACATACTATATAATTCCAACTATATGACATTCTAGAAAACACTAAACTATGGAGATAGATAAGACAAATGGTTGCCAGGGGTTAAGTAGGTAGATGAACAGGTAGAGAACAAAGGAGTTTTATGGCCCATAACTACTCTATGATACTGTAATGGTGGATACATCATATATTTCATGGGTTTTGTCAAAGGTATAACCTTGAGAGTGATCCCTCATGTTCACTACGGGCTTTGGGTGATGATGTGTTAATGCAGGTTCATCAGTTGTAAGAGATGTACCACTATGGTGAGGTATGTTGATAACGGGGGAGGCAATGGATATAGGGACAGAGGTATATGTGAATTCTCTATACTTGTGCTCAGTTTTGTTGGGAACTTAAAACTGCTCTAAAACAAAGTCTATTTAAGTACAAAAAGGAAAACTCACTTTCCCTGCAGACTATGGGTTCGTTTTTGTTTTACAAATTTCAGTTGCTTTATGAGGTAGATACTTCTGGAAAATGAACTTTTTAAAAGAATAGTGAGAGGATTCCCCATACTCCAAACAAAGTTCTAAGAAATTCACTGTGGCAAACACAGACAAATCACATGACTCTGTCTTTATACCTCAGAATCCCAACTATGAATGTGATAATGTCTGGAATGTTCCACTAATACAGTTTCTATTGTCAAGGCCTAGAACCAGAACACTGAACATATTGTGAATTCCACTAAAAATCTGAAAAGAAATTTAAAATTTTTCCTCTTTCCTTCTAAGGATCTTCCCCTTTTAGGTTTATTGTGTATTACTGCCTAGGAGTAAAACAGGAAAAATGTGTTAGGATAAGAAAAAATTGGCATGTAGGTCTCCATGCAAGACAAGAGAAAGGCAGCTACAAAGATTTAACCACACCTATAAAATTATCAAGTTTCAACTGCAATACCAGAAAATAAGAAAAGTGAAAGGAGTATCTCCAAGAAGGGTCTTGGAGTGGCTATGTCTGGAGAAAAGGGGGAGGAAAGGGGAAGGTGGTCAGAAAAGCATAAGGGAAGCACGGAGGGAAAGGATGCCATGTCCATGAATAAAACAGTGACTGTTCTCCTGAAGTTCACAACATGGTAGGTTAAAAAAAAAAATATGAGTACATAGCTAAATGCAACATAGGCAGATGGTGATAAGCTCTAAGATACAGATACAAGGGGGGATGCAGGGGAATTTTAGAAGACCTTCTGAGGAGGGCAGATTTGGCTGGGCCTCAGAGAAATGACAGGCTTTCTGCAGGTAGAAGCTGGGACCAGCCACGAAGATCACACCTAATAAAGTTATGGCCAGAAGTAAGAGAGAACTGGGTCAGGAATGAATGGATTCATTCGTTCATTCAAACATTCAACAAACATCTTTTTAGCTCCTGCCAGTGGCAGACATTGTAGGTGGTAGAAGAGGTTAAGCAAAATATGATGAGCAGGGACAAAACTGTACACAGCTTTGAACTTTAGGTTGCATTTTTTTTATAGGCAGCAGAGAACCTGGTGGGATGGATGCCATGGGTGACTTGCTCACCCTCAATTCCTCCCTCTTTCTAGTCTCCATTCCCATACAGAGGCCAAATGTAAAACCTACATTTACCAGACTCCTTGAAGCCAGGACTCTGAAGGAGAATTAGGTTCCATGAATTCAATGCATTTGCATGAGTTTGGAAGGTGGAAATTAGGAGGAGACCATTTTCTTGACCTCTTTTGGCTGCTTTTCAATTTGGTAAGGTTATAGAGGAGTGAGGTTTTCCTGCAGCACCATTCTGGGGTACATGGTCTTGCTGGGTAATGAAAGGCAGTTGAGGGGCATTAGCACCTCTGGCTTCCTGATTGATGAACAACACCTATGGCTGAAGTTCTTAAACTCCAGACTTTTAGTAGAGACCTTAGAGGTAGATTCTTGGTGCATCCTTCTAATCCTCCTCTGATTTTATAATCCCTAATCCCCCATGTTAAATCCTCTCATGATTGGAATACCTAGAGTGGCCTCGGTTTCCTACACTGAATCCTGATAGGGGTAGCCAATAAAGAGTGTTAAGCAAGAGAGATATGATCAGATCTGTGCTTCAGGAAGAGACCTTGGCAGCCGCTTACAGGACAGAGTGGAGACAAATCTGGGAAACTCTTAGGAATGTCCAGCCTAGACCAATGTGCCTGGAATACCGGGACTGAACAAAAGAGTTGTAGTGGGAGAGAAAAAGGAATGAAAAGAAGATATTTCCTAAGTAGAATTTGTTGGATCTATTGAAAATGGAGATGAGAGAAGAAATTTAAACTTGGCCCTACTTCATCCCAACTCTTCCAGGGCCCTCTGCACTTTGTTCTTCACCATCATAGCACCTATCACACTTCCTTAAAATTCATCCTTCTCTGCAAGCTTCAGACCTTCTTGCTCTTTGCTGCAGCCTAAGTGCAGAGCACAGTGAAGATCCCATAACAGAATGATCAGTGCACATTGGTTGGGTGGATAGAAGGGAGGAGGAAAAAAGGGAGGGAGGGAATCTCCAACCTCAGAGCCACTGTGAGGACCGAGATTCTGTTAACCAAGTAATCACAGGTTGAGTACTGCTTGAATAATGTTGAATCTTGGATTAGATGGGGCATCCAGGTGAAGATAAATAGCATACCAGTAGACACAGAAATCTGGAGGCTGGGAAATAGGAGCTTTGACACAAATTTTGGAATTACTGCACAAAATGAAAGCTGAATGTTTCACAAGAAAAGACAATGCTTCAGTAAAGCTTGGGTAATATGCATATTATTACAACTACAAAGAGAGTCTATAAAATGCCAGTCACCATGTGAGACACTATATGCACATTGTCCTTTTAATCCTTACGACAACTTATAAGTGAGGTGTTCTCATCCTCATTTACAGAGAAGGAAACTGAAGCTCAGCAAAGTCAAGCACTGCCCAAAGTCACATACCTGTTGATGACAGAGCTGAGGTTCAAATCCAGATCTGCCTGACTCCAAAAACTGTGCTCATTATTCTCCCTCAGACTCCATAAGAAGAGTTAACAAAAGTGACAAACGACTGGTCAGAGAAGAAAGAAGTAGAGAAATGCTAGAACATAAACGCCAATTAAGCAGAACAAAAAAAAAAAACAAAAACAGGGTAGACTAGAAAATGCTCACAGGAATCCAAAATCAATCAGGAGCTTCTTTAACAAGAGCAAGATGTTTTTGGGCCAAAGAGAACAGTGAAAGGTGGAAATCAGAGATGTGAGGGGTGAAGGCAATGAATAACAAAGGTCCCCAGAAGATGGAAAGAATGAATAAGCAGCCATTGAGAAAGGAAGGAAAACATAAATTTTTAAGACTGAGTTGTGGTCCACCACCTGATACCTACAAAGGAAACGATGAGTATCTGAGAAATGATTTCATTTGCCAAAAAGCCTAACAGATGTTAGGCATATGCACTGATCGGGCTACAAATAAACAATTTTCCTTTTGATTGGAATTCTATCAATCTATTTTGTAGCATGGATTAGCTCATGCAAATAAGAATCTCTGACAGGAAGTTAAATTTGCCTTTGGTCAGCCAAAAGAAAGTGATCAGTAATTATCATTTATTAAATGTTGCCCTTTTTTCTTCCCCCCATAGTCTTCCAAAATCCATGGAAGGGGATAATAAAAGGGTCCTTCATAGCAAAACAATTATTAACTGTCATTAAAGACTATGTCAGCAGAACTACAGAAACACACAGAATACAATCAGATATTATCTAAATAGCTACAAACATTGGAATGAGAAAAGAGAAAATGGAATACAATCAAGCAGAAAATAGATTGGATTTAACCAATCTAGTAGTGAAGCAACCCGGATGGATGATTATGGACCTAAATCAGACTACAGAAGATATAACCAGAATCCATCAGATGAGGACCATAAGACCATTCATTCCATGTGGACATGTAGATTTGGAGACCTCCCTGCTATAGCAACTATGAAAGAGAGGTCTACATGTCCTTCATAGCTTTAGGAAAAATCCACCTGGACATCAGCACCTCCTGACCTTAAAACCTAGCAGAATGGTTGATGGTAGAATTACTCTTTTTGGTGGATAAACATCTGTTAAGACTGGGAGTATCTAGAAATTCA
>NC_138373.1:141286159-141324571 GCF_054177405.1 Leptonychotes weddellii | reverse complement strand
AATTGTGTAAGACTGTTGAATCACAGACCTGTACCAGTGAAACAAGTAATATATGTTAAAAAAAAAAAAAAGATAGTAGGAAAGGTAAAATGAAGGGGGGATATTGGAGGGGGAGACGAACCATGAGAGACTATGGACTCTGAGAAACAAACTGAGGGTTCTAGAGGGGAGGTGGGTAGGGGGATGGGTTAGCCTGGTGATGGGTATTAAAGAGGGCACATATTGAACGGAGCACTGGGTGTTATACGCAAACAATGAATCATGGAACACTACATCAAAAACTAATGATGTAATATATGGTGATTAACATAACATAATAAAATTAAAAAAAAAAAAAAAAAGACTCCATGAATAGGTTTCTTTATCTTCGCATTTTGGTTTTTTCTTGGTTTCAAGAGAGAAGCTATTTGTCACATTGTAAATAGCTATCTAAACAGATGGTTCCTCACATATTAGATGCTATCATAGCCACAGAGATTCATGACATGACATTTTTAATATCTGGTAATTACTTAAATTTAAAAGAGTCAAAGTCAGATTCTATAAAAACATCATTTTGCCTTTAAAATTAATGCTACTCCCACTCCCCTTTAAACATCTAAGTATGTGAACTCAGTGTGGGGAAACCTAAAAATTTGGGGAAATTGTAACATTTTAAATCACAGAAAAATATCATGTCTTCATTCAATGATACTAATAAAAACTAACCTAAAAGTACTGCATTTACAGCAAAGCTGTAACAAACCAAATAAAGCAATTAGATTCAATGAATGCATTGAGGACCTCTGATGCTCAGGCCCTGGGTTAATACACTGAATATACAGGAATAAGATGAAGTTCCTGACCCAGGGGCACTCAGAGACCTAAGAGAGCTGGATATGTAAGCACATAAATTAAAATGCAGCATGAGGAGGGCTGAAATAAATGTAAAATGTACAAGGTCAGGGTCGTACCATTTTCCCTGGCTTTCAAAGAATTTGTCATCTCCACAACCTTCATTCCACCCACCGTGTGAAATTACGTGTATTACAAAGCATTGAGGACTTGTCTCTGGTCCCTCTGGTTTGGTTTTGACCTTGTTTTCTGCTGAGTTAGAGGAAAGAATGACTCTGAGGTGAGCACAGTATGCTCTGTACATACTAAGACTCAAATCTTCCATCGCTTCGACTCCACATGGTCTCAAACACTGTGGGTTCTGGCATTACTCAAATCCTACCTGAATAGCTTCTCCGACCGTTTTGTTAAACAACTTTATTACATTAATTAAGTCACACTTCCAGCATAAAAATGGCCCTCCTACGCAGCTTAATGTGAATAAGGGGTGGCATTATCAGACAAGAACTGAGATGTAAGATTCTCTTGCCAATCAGTCACAGAACTGCAACTTAGACCCTTGGAGCCTGACTCAAAAATCCAAACCTTCTAGCAGTGCCTCTCCAGAGAAGTTTACTTTGCTATCCACCCCCAGGGTATCAATAAAATCTTTCATTCCTCCCAGTTTTAGGAAAACAGGGTTTTACCACATTTTCATTCCTTCTCGGTACATTTAAGGAAACAAAGCAATCTGACATTTTAACTCACTTTAACTGATGTCCTTCTCAGATAGGCAGCTTTCTCCTTGCAAACGCTAATAGCTGGAATGACGGTTTAATCAAGCGAGCAGTACCACTAACTCACCTACAAGCACTACGGCTGCTGGACTCACCTCTTGTCAGCCTCCGTAAGAGTGTGACCAAGAGTATTAGCTATCATTTTATACTTTACCAGCACCATTCCTTCCAGAACACATGTTCAATTGAATGATGCTCTGAGGAAGCATACGAACAAAAATGATCACCTGGTAATTAGCCCAACCGTCCATGGGTATCAGGTGGTTTTCCAGTTTAAAAGTAGTCTGTAGCGGGCGCCTGGGTGGCTCAGTTGGTTAAGCGACTGCCTTCGGCTCAGGTCATGATCCTGGAGTCCCTGGATCGAGTCCCGCATCGGGCTCCCTGCTCGGCAGGGAGTCTGCTTCTCCCTCTGACCCTCCCCCCTCTCATGTGCTCTCTCTCATTCTCTCTCAAATAAATAAATAAAATCTTTAGGGCGCCTGGGTGGCTCAGTTGGTTAAGCGACTGCCTTCGGCTCAGGTCATGATCCTGGAGTCCCAGGATCTAGTCCCGCATCGGGCTCCCTGCTCGGCAGGGAGCCTGCTTCTGCCTCTGACCCTCCCCCCTCTCATGTGCTCTCTCTCTCATTCTCTCTGTCTCAAATAAATAAATAAAATCTTAAAAAAAAAAAAAAAATCTTAAAAAAAAAAAAAAAGTAGTCTGTAGCTAAATGTAGGAGGTGTCCTCAGAGGACACTCTTACCCAAATTTGCACCACCACCCACCCTGTCCTTGCATTTTCTCCTTGAGATGCTAACAGGTGGTCCTCAGTTTAGGAAAGAAGGAGTTACTAAGCCTTTTGTTCAGAACTCAGAAAGGAAGCTCGCCATGTGACTAAGGAGTATGTATGCCTCTTAGACTGTCAGGATGAAGCCCCAATGCTGGCTCATGCTCAATAAATGTGGGGTAGACTGGTGAGTGAATGCAAGAAGTGGAGTTATAAGTCACGGTAAAATTCAAGGTCAGTTCACAAAAGCCCACATGACTAAAATAAAGCACTCAGAACCATGAACGGAGGATGAAGCACTCTGGGCACCAGTAGCTGCTCCTGCATCAGGGCTGGAAGGGGCACAGGAGCCACTCATTTAGAAAGGAAGAAAGACCAGAGAGGTCAGGAAACTCATTCAGAGTCACACAGCTAGGCTCCCAACTAGCACCCTATATGGACAGAGGAGCTGCAATTTGAGGAACAACCTGGTGCAGTCAGACAGGTATTAACTGTTAGACTTTGGGGCAACTACTTCCCATCTCTGTTCCTGGTTTTCATGGCTGTAAAATAAGGATGACTCCAAATGCTGATGGCCGATGTCCAAGCTGCCAGCATCATACTGAGCGCATGGAAGACCCCTAACACAGGACCTGGTACACAGTAGGCACCCAGTAAATATTAGCACTTTATCTTTCCCCTACACATCACCCAAATGGCCTCCTTCAAAGCCCGAAGAAGCTCTGCATTTCCATGGGATCAAGATTTTGTGTCACACAGGGACAGAGGCAATGGAGTAACCCTGTAAAGAAATGCATGGGAATGATAAACCCTGAATTCAGAATAGCACTTACCTCTGAGGGGAAAGGAAAGGTACATGAGGGCTTCAAATTTACCAGCAATATTTGAGGTCTTCAGCTAAGAAAACACATATTTTAATGTGTTTCTCATATCTGAAATATTTCATGAGAAAGTGTTTAAATAAAAGACCCAAATCCTTGAGAAAATGGCACAAGGAACCACAAAGTATATATAAGGGGGCAAAAAAGGGGAAAAGTTTGGGAACATGGGGAACTGTCCCAGGGAGGGGTCCTGAACAACAACAGTAGGATGCTGGGGTGGTCCCTGAGGAAACAGGCTCAAGAAGGATACATGACAACCTTGAACTCCATCACAGTTTCATCTGGTCCTCCTAAGAAATGTATAGAGAAACAGAAAATATTGCTTATATTTACATTTCCTTTCAACCTTTAGGTTTGAGGTATAAATGCCTTTTGCCCAGGGGGAAAAAAAATAAAAACCCAGCCACATTGAAGGGGTCACATGTCCTAACTGAGTCAGCTCAGCCACACTGACCACAGACCTTAGCAGCTAGGCTTTTCCCAGCCCCTCCTGATAGCTCTGAAGATGTGGAAAAGAGAAGAATTAGGGGAGAAAAAACAACTGAGCCAAGACAGAGGAATCCATTATGAACTCATTCTCTCCTCATTCTGATCCCAGCCAAATTTTAAAATGCTCTTAAATTAGTCTGTTCTTAATTTGACAAGAATATATGCATTTCACAAGGCATGCAGTAGGTTCTTAAATACACAGAATGAAATCAGTACCCCCAACTGCATACAGATGGTCCATGTTTGGAGAGATGGAGAACTAAGAAGACACAGTGAGGGGCGCCTGGGTGGCTCAGTCGTTAAGCATCTGCCTTCAGCCCAGGTCATGATCCTGGAGTCCCAGGATTGAGCCCTGTGTCAGGCGCCCTGCACAGCAGGAGGCCTGCTTCTCCCTGTCCCCCTGCTTGTGTTCCCTCTCTTGCCATCTCTTTCTCTGTCAAATGAATAAAATCTTAAAAAAAAAAAAAAAAGACCTAGTGAAAGGAAGAGATTTGTCCAAAGACTTAACATGTTCCAACGTGTCTCTGAGCAAAATCATCTTCTTTAAGTTTCCACACCCTCAAAGGAGTATTATTAATACCTAATTATAGTAAGTTGAATAGTGCTCTCTAAAACATACGTTCACCTAGGACCCCAGAATGTGACCTTACTTGGAATAAGGGTCTTTGCAGATATAATTAAGGTAAGAATCTCAAGATGAGCTCATCCTGGATTAGAATGGGCCCTAAAGGGGCGCCTGGGTGGCTCAGTCGATTGAGCATCTGACTGCATTTTGGCTCAGGTCATGATTTCAGGGTCCTGGGATGAAGTCCAGGGTCAGGCTCCATGCTCAGCGGGGAGTCTGCCTAGGGGTTCTCTTCCTCTCCCTCTGCCCTTTCCCTTGCTCACACACTCTTTCTCTCAAATCTTTAAAAAAAAAAAAAAAAAAAAAATAGAATAGGCCCTAAATCCAGTAACAGTTGTCCTTAAGAGACAGAAAAGGGAAGACACACCCAGAGAAAGCCATGTGAAGATGGAGCCAGAGATTTGTGTTACACTGTCACAAACCAAAGGAAGTCACCAAAAGCTGGAAAAGGAAAAGGAAGTTCTTCCCTAGAGCTCCTTAGAGGAAGCACAGTCCTGCTTGATTTCAAACTTCTGGCCTCTAGAATTATGAGAGAACAAATTTCTGTGGCTTGATGCCACTAAGTCTGTGGCAATTTGTTTTAGTGGTCCTAGGAAACTAATATAATACCTTACAGGGTCAATGTGAACATCAAATAGGATCATGCATGTGAAAGCCCATGGTGAACTATTTAAAGGGATGTAAGTGGTAGCTGTCACTGAGTCAGAATTTGGAGGAGTAACTTATCTTCTGTGAGGAAAAAATTCTAGACCTGCCCCTGAAGACACATACCCAGCAGCTCTCTCCAGACAGTACTATTAGAATGTTGGGATCCGCCTCCTTTTCTTGCCGGCTCCAGACCTATTCACTCCACTAATATGGTGTGCCTTTGAGGAGGATTCAAGTGTCAGCTGGTGCACAAAGAAGGCACCCATCTGCTCTCGGACACTGACCACGTGGCAAGCATTACACTCCGGGGTCACCATCTGCACTAACAACTCACATCCAAGTACGGTTCAATGTCAAACTTACTCTAATCCTGAATGAGCCAAGAACAAGGGCAGGTGACTCTGGGGCCAGAGTTTCCACAAACAGTGCATCTGGGTCAGAGTATTTCAGAGCAGATCAACTCCAGGCTGAAGAAGGGCGGGCCCAAGGCAAGGCCCTCAACTGTCAACCTCAGATCCAAGAAACCTCATCTAGGACAATTCCCAGGTATAACGTGATCCGGGATGTCTTGGGTGTTTATTATTTTCCTTTATACCAAAATCCACAGTCCTTGAGGGAATGGGGAGTAGATATACATTACTTGAAGTACGTAAACAGACAGTGTAAAAGGGCAGAAAGAACATCTTAGATGGATGAAGAAACACAGAGAAGGAAAAAGTGCTCCAAGAACCCCAAAGGAAAATGAATGGAAGAAAACAGTGGGATGGTCATCTCTGATGAATTTAATGGTAACTTTCAACTTCACAGTATGCTTGAATAGAAGCTGGTACTGTTCTCATTTTACAAATCAGAACAAAGAACAGGAGGCAGGCTGGCAATTCTGTGTTCAGAGAAGAGACATCTCCTTATCAGGAATTAACAGAGTAGACTCAGTAGCCTTCAAAGGTTTCTCTCAATTCTGAAATTCACCTTTCTCAAATGTAAAGTTTTCAATCACTCCCTCCTACATAAGGTCAAGGTTCTTGGCATATAGCACTGAAGGCTCTCACAATCAGGCCTACTTTAGCAACTAAACCAGGGAAAGAAGAGTATATAGGAGTATCAGAGATAAGATGGAAAGGAGGCAGGCAGAGGTTAATCATGAAAGGCTAAAGAGATTTAACTTTATTCTCTAGATGACTGGAAACTACTAAAGTTACAAAGGGAGTGGCATAACCAGATTTGCACTTTAGAAAGATTACGGCAATAGCCATGTGGAGAATGGACTGGAGAGACTGCAAGGAAGACCAGTGGAGAATGGATTGGAGAGACTGCAAGGAAGACCAGGGACTAAATATAGTCCAGACAAAGGTGAAAAGGGTTGAACCAAGGCAGGGAGAGTGGGGATAAGGAGACAGACTCAGCAAGGCTTACTACCTGAATGTGGGGAACAGGACAAAGCAAAGAACCTAGGATTAGTCTCATTTTCTGCCTTGGACAACTGAGTACATTCAACAAGATAGAAAACACAGCTAGGACAGAAAAGAATTTGAGGCAAAAAGATGGTTTTTGGTTAACCTGAGTTAGGGTGCTGTGGGACATCTATATGGATATGTCAGGGAAGATGTCAGAAAGGGTCAGGTGGAAGATCTGAGCCTAAAATACAGAATACAAACCTCAGATGAAATAGGATTAGTGGCTACAGACCAGGAAGGGTAGATGGAGTAAGAGGAGGCAAAGGGCAGACTCTCTGAGGAGACTGTTATTTTAAGGGACATATGTAGGAGAAGGTCTAGTGATGGACAGAGAAGCAGAACAGAACTCATGGCTACAGAGCTTTAAGGAAGACATATCCCAAGAGTTGAAATATCCCATAGAGAGAGAGTATATTCCAGTGAATCATAACTATTTACGTAATAATTTTCTCTTCTGAAAGCCTCAAAGGGGCCAAGGACCCTACATTTTCATTTTTACATCCTCAATACTTTACACAATGGCAGGTGCATAGGAGGTACTCAAAAAGTATTAGATGAATTAAGTAACTAACTAGATTTATGGTCATGAAAATAGCAGTAATTGTGTGTCGGCCCTAAAAACTTTAAGTTGACTGACTTTTTGAATCCTTACAAAAACACAATAGTGTAGGTACTACCATCATCCCTACTTTATTTTTAAATTTCAGAGCAAATAAGACCAAACAGAAAGTTCAGATTTTTTTGGCTACTATTCTGTGTTTTAGTCAAATGATAAGAATATTTCTAAGTAGTACAACTGAATTTATACAGCAATTTTTTTCCTCAAGATGCAAGACAGATTAAAAAAAAAAATCAAATGTTGGGTCAGGTGAGAAGAGGTATCACCTAATTGTTCTCCTGCCCCTTGTAAATTCTTGAGCTTTCTGGTCAATCCCTATTCCATCATTAAACCACATTATAAAATAATTTTCTGTGCACAAATTAAAGTGACACCTTCAGTTTCATCCTGAATCTTCAACTCAAAAATATTAGCTTTAGCAGACTTTGCAGTGTTGTAATTTGAAGCTACCAGTACAAACCATAAAATTTCTTTAAGAAAACATGAGGGGTGGTAAGGTCCTTAACAGTCGTAACAATGACGGTTTTGGTGTTTGGGATTTGCAAAGATAACAAAAGCAAAAAAACAAGTGGGACTACAACACATTAAAAGCTTTCACACAGCCAAAGAATACCATCAACAAAATGAAAAGGCAATCTACAGAATACATGTATCAAATCCTTATGTTGTACGGCTTAAATTAATATAATGTCATACATCAATTAACGATAAAACTGGGAGTAAAATGCATGTACAGACGGATAATGTACAATATCCAAAATCACTTAGATGGAACTTTTAAATCTTCCTGGTTGCATTTTATTTAGCAAGGAAATGGTATCTAATGCTTCATAAAATGGTAACAGTAATACTAATAACACTTGAAGCCCTGACTTGGGATTAAGTGGGGAAAACTATCCTTTTCATGCTTTATCACTCAGATCCTCTTTGCACACTATGCTATTCTAAGACCAAATGATGCTCTGATAAAAGAGTATAAGATTAAAATAGTAAAAGATTTGCCCTCTGTCACACTTTTCCTAGAACAGAGAAAATGGTTCAATGTTAAGGTATCAAAGGACTTCTCTGCATGGGGAAGGTAAGTGAGAACATCAGCTGCAATATCAGCAAATTTGAGAGCAGGCAAAAGCAAAGTGAGTACTCAAAGCACCAAGAAAACAAATCATTGTGTTGAGCAGGAGCTAGTAAACTGGGAAGAAATTTAAGGGTAAGTCAATTAATGGTAATTAGATGAAGATAATCAAGGATGAATGAAACCCAAGTACAATGATTATTACAAAGAGTTTCAAGGATTAGGGATACAGCCTTAGTTTAAGGACAGAACCAAGACTTTAATAACCAAGTCTTTAATTCAACAAATACTGATCAACAATTATGTATCACTTATTGTCCAAGACCATAGGGATCCAAATTCAAATCAGACATTTTCCCTGCCTGCCTGGCGCTTACCATCTGGCAGGGTGATGATACACACTCAACTAGGACTCACTGTGGTTGTCTGAATAAGGTGCTATGGGAACACAGAGGAAGGAGCATGGGGTAGCCCTCAGAGAGAGATGGCATTTGATCCAGATCTTAAATTTTATCAGGGAGAAGAGAAGGAAGAACAGGGCACTCTCAGTAGGAGTTCAGCATAAGTAAAGGCAGGAAGACATTACAGTACACCAGCAGGGCCAGAATGTAGGATCTTTGAGGGCAACAAAGCTAAGAAGATAGCCCAGGCAAAAGCATGAGAGTCTTAAACTCCATACTAGGACATTTGGACTCATTATCGGTGGTCCCTGACCACCGAGAGTTTGCATTTTTTTATTTGTGTAACACCTAAAATTTATCCTTAGAAACATTTAGTATATTCATAATGTGTGCAAACATACCACTATCCAGTTCCAGAAAACTTTCAAACTTTCAGCACTCCTAAAGGAAACCCTATATACATTAAGCAAGCACTCCTCATTTTCCCCTTCCTCCAGCCCCTGGCATCACTAATCTGCTTTCTGTCCCTATAATTTGCCTATTCTGGTTATTTCATATACATGGAATCATAAGATATATGACCTCTTGTGTCCAGCTTCTTTCACTTAGCACAATGTTTTCAAGGTTCATCTACACTGTAGCATCTATTAGTACTTAATTCTTTTTTGCAGCTGAATAATATTCCATGGCGTGAGTATACCATATATTGTTTATCTATTCATCAGCAAATGGACATTTAGATTGTTTATACCTTTTGGCTATTGTGAGTAGTGCCACTAGGAACATTGGTGTACCAATTTTTGTTTGAACACCTGTTTTCAATTCTTTGGGGTATGTACCTAGAAGTAGAATTCCTGGGTCATATGATAATTCAATGTCCCAGTTATTGTAGAAGTACCAAACCCACTGATGGTTTTCAAGCCAAGGAATGGCATGTTGGGATCAATGTTTTAGCCAATGATAGCCAGTGGCTGGAGAAGGACAAAAGAGACTGGTAAGAGAGTGAAGTCCAAGAGGCCATCCAGGAGGCTACTGCCCCAGTCAAGAGTAAAAAGTTTTAATCCACACCAGGGGAAGTGACCACGAGAATGAAGAGAAGAGGGTAGATTTCTGAGGCAGACTGTGCAAGAAATTGATGAACAACTAAATATGGGAAAGGATGGAAGAAATTTTATTCACAGCTCTATGTTAGAGTTCGCTCATCCCCAGTGCTTAACAGGGACCCTGCTCCATAAGTAATCAAAGAAAAATGTCATGTCTGGCTGAATAATGATGCATGACATTGTTCATAAGAGAACTGACAGATCATGACTGTACATGAGGGGTTAATGAGGACTTTTTACTCTGAGAAACAGGATGGATAGTGATGCATTTTGTTGAAACAAGCAACACTGAAATGGTTTAGACAGGTGTTCATGGAAATATGAAGGTAAGGATGTCCAGCAGACAGCTAGAAATTCAGAACGAAGTCTCAGGGTAAAAAAAAAAAAAAAAAAAAGGGACAAAAGACCGTATTTTGAAACAGACTATTGGTAGCCTTACTCATTAGGATCGCTCATTTAGATATCTAACTTCATAAATTAACTCAAAATACAATGGCATAAGTATCTTCCTAGGAAGAACTGGGGAAAATAAGTAAAAACAGTGGTGTGGGTTGTGGCTTAATCTACATTATGCCCAGAGCTAGGACTCTGGCAGCCCCAGGCACATCTCATGTTGGCAGATCATGCAATCGTCAAGCATCTACTTTCCTAAGATTGTCTGCACTGGAAAGGAGGTGCTTCTACAAGGAAGTTCACATAAAAGGAAGATAATACAACCAGGGTATGAGGAGGACAGCATGGCATCTATTTTGGGCAAATATCATTAGCCCAGTCCCAAGGACTCAGATCTGAAACCTACCTGAGAAAAGGGCCTCCTTTGAATCAAGGAAGCAATGTGTGTGAGATAAGTTGTGATAAATGGTGTCATTGGCTCTAATTCTTTATCCTTCCCTAATTCCACATTCTTCTGCCATGTAACTTTACAGTGCCTCCCACTGAGAGATATTCTGCCCCATCCTTAACTCTGGGCTCAGCCATTTAGCATGGATTGGTCAATGGGATATGAGCAAGTATGTTGCCAGCAGAAGCTTGCAAAGCTTTCTCTTTCATGACATCATGCCAGGGCTAACCTACTGGAGGATGAAAGACTTATGGAACAGAGCAGAATCGTCCAATTGCTCCAGCTGAGGTCAGCCTAGATCAGCCAATAGCCAGCCAAAACACTGAATGAGCCCCACCCAGATCAACAGAACCACCTAACCCCAGATGCACAAGTAAATGCTTAGTGTTGTAGGCCACTGAGGTTTTGCAGTTGCTTGATATACAGTATTCCTGCAGTAAAGATCAACTGAAACAGGATTCTTTGCCACAGTTCTTTGTTGACTCAACACTGTGGAAACTTCAGGGAACACAGAGCCCCTGTGTGGGACCCAGCTTTGAGACAGTCCCATTTTCACAGGCATCAGGGAGGATTTAAGGAACATTAACAAAGTCTTCAAGTAATTTCCTTGTACAATAGACCTGGCATATACCCCCAGAAAAAATTGTTCCTATGACCCCCATATGGTTTCAGAAGGATTCAAAGTACTGTTTTTCAACTTAAAAGTTGCAATTCATTAATATGAATGACATCAATTTAGTAGATCTTAATGAGTACTTTTTTTGGGGGGGGGGGAAGAATGGAATGAAAAATACCAGAATCCATGACAAATAATAAGGCTAAATATTTTCTGAAACTTTTTTCAGGGGAGATGAGGGGAGGGGAAGATCACAATACAAAAGTATTTCACACTTTGAGTCAAAAAAAAAAAAAAAAGAAAGAAAGAAAGAAAAAACCCAAACTTGAAAGCCACAAGCTGAGAGAAGGCAGCTGAATAGCATTCTACAGCCTACCAAACTGGGCATCCAAGCCCAACCCAGGAGAAATGAGACAGGTAAGAGAAGGAATCAGTGAGCCAGAGTAATTAATAGCAGCTTTCGCTCGCATTTTAGAATTTTAAAAACACTTTTGTCTACTGTACCTCATTTGAGTCTCATAACAGCTCCGTTTCACAGATGAAGAAATCAAGGCTCAAAGAGGTCAAGCCCTTGGTGCTAAGGTAACAGAACACGTGACGCAGCATGGGCGAGAAGCCAGGTCTTTGGTCTCCACATTCTCACCATAATCTTCACCAGCTTCAAAGCATCTTTGAGATCGCTCTCAACCTGCTGCCACACTCAGAGATTGCACCCCGTTTCCAAAATCTAAAGTAAACCCCCTCTTGTTAGAGTCCCTAGTAGGGTTTCCTTTTTGTTTGCTTGGGGCGAGCAGGCTATGCACCGGGGCGGGAGCCGGGATCTAACTGCGCCGCCAGGTGGCCGGGCTCGCCCCGGGCGGCCCTGCGGTCTGCGCGGCGCTGGGGCTCCGGCTGCGGCCGCCGCTCCACCTACGCTCGCCCCGCAGGGCTCGACCGTCAGCCCGCCCGCCGCTGCCGCCTCCACCACGAAGCCCAGGCGCCGCCCCCGCCGCCCGCCTCCGCTCCCCGGGCACGCTCCGCCGTCCGCCAGCCCGCCGCAGCCACCACCGAGTCCCAGGAGCCCCAGGCGCCTCCCGCGTCCTCCGCCGCTGCGGGTTCTGGCCCGCACCTGGGCCAGCGACTGCGCTGCACCCCGCCAGCACCGCCCGCGAGAAATCCCTAATAGTGTCTTTGTTTTTCATCGAGCTGACCAAATTTTATTTGTGCGATGACTTAATAGCTGTTGCATCCACTAGCCTGCATCACCCTCATTCCATAAAGAAAGGGGACTTGTCCGGGTTCACCACAGTATCCCCAGCACCTGATGCAGCGCTTGGCACATAGGAGGCACTTGATGGAACAGCTAATTAATAAATATGAATCACACTACCTCGGAAGAGAAAACTACAGCCAACTCTCCCATTCTCCATTAGAACCCTAAGTCAGTTGTATCCTTATTTTCCTGAAAAAGACAAATTTCCAACCATGCAAGCTCATAACAAGGTGAACAGTGATCAGAAGGGGGTTACTCAACCCTTTAGCTGTCTCTTTGCTGGAGAAAACTATAAACTGAACCTGAATCCAGGTGCTCAGAAAATCTGCCCAGATGCTGGACCTCTTTTTCCACAGAACTAAGCCCTGATCCTCCACCTGGTTTTGCCTTTCCAAATTATTTACAAATCAGCTGGTACCCAACAAACTTGCTGAACTCTGATGAACTACATCTCAAAAATCCCAACCTACTTTAACTCGGCACTCTAACAAACAAGCAGCCAGTCATCTCCTCCCCATTCCGCCAAGGTCTGCGGAGACTTACCTCACCGGAGGCTTGAGAGCACCACAGTTCCTCCACCTCGCCTTCCCATTTATATCCTCTTCATTTCGACCAGCCAATGTGGTGGATGCCAGCCTGCCCCATCTTACTCCCCCAGCTGCTGCCAGTGTTGGCGCTCTATGACTCTCAGCTGAGTCTCTCTCTGGGCCTTGCTCTCAAAGAAAATTTCTCAAGATCACCCCCTTCCCTGTAACAGGTTGCATTCAGGCAATGATGGGCGGGTCCAAAAGCCCCATGGTGGAACAATTTTGAAGGGTCATCCCAGCTCCAGATCTCCTTTTGTGATGGGCTGAGGCCTTTGCGCATCATTGCAGTCCAGATCCACTCTCTGCCTAATCCTCCACCCTTCCATCCCCCCTACACACACATATTCCTTGATCCCAATAAACTTCTTATATGTACATCTCTCATTCAGAATCTATTTCCCAGAGAACCCAAACCAAGGTTGTTGGGTTTGGGGTTTGGTTTTTAGTATCTAAACAATGCATATGAAAAAGTGAGAACATTTATACCTCACAGGTCAATAATGTTCCCATCACAAGCGACCTCCCACTTACAACAGGTGGTAAAGCAAATGTCTTTATGGAGTGCTGTTTTGGGAACTCAGACACATGTTTTGATCAAAACAATACTACCAAGGATCTTTAAGAAGATTCCTTTCACAGCACCTGCCTGTTGGTAGCCATACATTCTTTGGTATAATATTGTTATCTGCATCTCATACTAAATTCCAAGCTCCACAACCATCACATGGGAGCATGTTAGAAATGCAGAATCTCACCCCCCCACACACACCCCTACTAAAAGAGGATCTGCAGTTTAACAGATCTCCAGGTGATTTTTATTCACATTAAAGTTTGAGAGCCACTGGTCTAAGCTTCAAAGCTTCAGTATCATATTTTAACTTTATGGAAATACTTGGGATCACCACTCACTCACATACCACATCTATTAATCATAAGTCCAACTGAAGCTATCTCTAAAATGCCCATCATATCCACACCTTTGGAACTATTTCAATCAGGCCCTCTTATCTCTTGAGGACAACACTTGGAGTAGCAAGAGTTTAGATGACTAGATGAATGGATGACTTTATTGGAGTATCTGAATGCCTTTGATTCTAAAGTATATTATTCTTTGCAAATCAGATTTAATACAGCTTTAAGTCAAGCTTTTCAATTTCTTATGTCAGAAATCCTCAAGTAACTTCATAGCTGCATCATTTAATTGACTTTGTCCTCATGTGCCATTAATAATTTCTTGATTCACTGATGTCTTCAATCTTCTAAAACTACCACACGGAGAGAAGGAATTAACAGGATTGTGCTAGAATCAGAAACTTGTTTTCTGAAAACAATACAGCCAAATTTAAAAGAACAAAGGGAAATTAGGAAACTTGAAGGAAGCTCAGTGATTTATTTCTCTTAGCCAATTGTCTTGTCAAATGAATATTTCCAATGATCCTCTTAGTCCTAAAGTGCAGGTAGTCCCCAACTAACGTGAGGTTTTCTCAGAGAAGTGGCATATAAATGGTGGTTAAGATTCTGGACCTGATCACAAATGTCAATTAATTCACTGAAAGCCAAAAAAAAAAAAAAAATTGGAAATATCAGAGTAATAGCCTGAGAGAACCCAACAAGCACATGCAACAGTATCACTATGGACAATGAGTTCAGTGCTCAACCTTGAATAGAAAGATACAGCTACTCCCAACTGCTGTGGAATCAGCCTTGGTACACTGACCCACTGCCTCAAACACCAGTCCCTTATCTAAACAACCTCTCCTCAAACACCTGCCCTTCTACTGTCATATCTTCTACCCTGTCAGTATTCTAGAAAACCACAAATCACCTTCCAAAAAGCCAGGACAAGTGGTTTTACTTGTTACAATTACCTCACTTAAGTAGGTTAATCATCAGACCCATATTTCACATAAACCTTACCAGTAAATGTTTTCTGTAAAGTTAAAATTGAAATACTCCTGGGGCACCTGGGTGGCTCAGTCAGTTAAGCATCTGACTCTTGGTTTCAGTTCAGCTCATGATCTCAGGGTCATGAGATCGAGCCCCTAGTCAGGCTCAGCGCTGAGTCTGTTTAAGATTCTTTTTCCCTCTTCCCCTATCCCTCCCACCATGTGCACACATGCTCTGTAAAAATAAATAAGTAAGTAAGTAAATAAATAAATAAATAAAATATTTTTTAAAAATTGAAACACTCTTTCAGGGACATTTTGACAAAAGGAAAAATTTTGAAGGCAGAAAGAGAAATAGGTAGGCACCCATTCCATTATGATTCATATAAAATATTAAATTAAAACCAGAGAAGGCAGAAAAAGAAAAAAAAAAGAAACTGAACAAATGCAATGAATAGAAATCAGCTACAAACATGGTGGATATTAATCCAACAGTATCAGCAATCATTTTAAATGTCTAATACATCACCTAAAGGACAAATTGTCAGAGTGGATAAAAACACAAGACCCAACCCTATGCTATGTATAAGAAATCCTCTTTCTTTCCTTCTTTCTTTTCTTCTGTCTTTCCTTCTTTCTTTCATTTCTTTCCTTTCTACCTTTTGACCTCTTTCACCTTTTTAAAATATAATGGCTTAGAAACGATATCTAATTTATATTGTCCTGTTTTTACAGCTGTCCTTGCATTACTCTATACCATGAATTGAGCTGGGCTGACACTCAAGCAGAACTCTTGGCTTCAGCCTGACTGGGCACATAGTGCACAAGCCGGGGCAGGTCAGTAAGCATCTCTGGGCATCTCTAAAAGGGAGACCACTGAGCTCCCAGCTGGGTCAGATTACTCTCGTGGTCACATCAGGAGCTCAAGTTGCAGGGTCACTTTTTGTGGCTCCCTACCTCTGAAATTTAAAACTCCCCTGTTTCTTTCAGCATCACTTCTTTTTTTTTTTTTTTAATTTTTTTTTTTTAAATGTTTTATTTATTTATTCATGAAAGTCAGAGAGAGAGAGAGAGAGAGGCAGAGGCAGAGGGAGAAGCAGGCTCCCTGCAGAGCAGGGAGCCCGATGCGGGACTCAATCCCAGGACCCTGGGATCATGACCCGAGCCGAAGGCAGATGCCTAACCATCTGAGCCACCCAGGCGCCCCATTCAGCATCACTTCTGAATGTATCTGGTCACAATTTGTTGAAAGAAGTTAAATTCATGCTATTAAATAGATACCTCTTCTAAAGTACTCTATATCTCAGACAAATTCATGGTATCACCATAGTCTGGCGTATCTTAAGTTTCCTGAGTTCACACATACAGAAGCACTGGTAAGCTTATGAGGTCACTAGGAAAGGTAAGGGAACATCTTGATCCCATGGCAAGACACAGTGCTGTGCTTAGATTGTAGGAACACAGGTAAAAGCTAGACACTTGGGAAATGATTACCAATCTGAAACACAGAATAGTCATTTCACATCTTCCTTCCCTTTCACAAATGAGGAGCCGCTCAGTCAGTTAAGCATCCAACTCTTGGTTTCAGCTGAGGTCACAATCTCAGGGTTGTGGGATCAAGCCCCGTGACAGGCTCTGTGCTCAGCATGGACTCTGCTTGAGATTCTCTCTCTTCCTCTCCCTCTGCCCCTCCCCCAGCTCGTGTTCTCCCTCTCTTAATAAATAAATCTTAAAAAAAAAAAGGTGACACCTTAAACCCTTAAACTTGGGGGGGAAATCTCTCTCTTTGGAAAGAAATTCCCTCCATGCTTTTGACTAGGATACAGTTTGCAAAAGGCTCTTGTTAAATATAAGATAAAATTCATTACAACCCACAAACACATTCTCAACAATTAGGTTAACCAGATTACTCCCACTAAGCAGAATTCAAAAAAACAGGACCAGATTTAATTGGTGTAAATCAGTGGTTCTTAACTGGGGACAATTTTGCACCCCCCCACCCAGGGACATTTGGCAATGTTTGGAGATAACTTTTGGTTGTCACATCTAGCATCCAGTTGGGTAGAGGCCAGAGATGCTGCTAAACATCTACAGTGCACAGGACAGCCCCCACAGCAAAGAATTACTCTGCTCAAAATGTCAGTAATACCAAGGTTGAGAAACTAATAGAAGTGAACAAGAAGAGAAAAGGCCTAGGTGCAGCATGAAATTTAGGAAGAATTAAGGGACAGGAAGAAATACGGAAAAAGGAAAATCAAAAGTGCCAAAGGCATACTTTATCAAGAACAGCCCCGGGGCACCTGGGTGGCTCAGTTGGTTAAGCATCTGCCTTTGGCTCAGGTCATGATCCCAGGGTCCTGGGATCAAGTCCCGCGTCGGGCTGCCTGCTCTGCAGGGAGTCTGCTTCTCCCTCTGCCCCTCCTCCCACTCGTTCTCTCAATCTCTCTCTCTCATAATAAATAAATAAAAAATCTTTAAAAAAAAGAACAGCCCCAGATAGAGCAGCAAGAACAGAGCCCTGGAAATGCCACAAAGGCAGGGCCCATTGCAACGACAAGGTATAACACACAGAAAGAGAAACTCAAAGGGAGGAAGTAGCATTAAGAATTAATGATGAACATGGAACAATGAGTTAGGGACCATGTCACATGCATTGCAGAATGTTTAGCAGCATTTCCGGCCTCAAACCCTGTAATACCTCCTGCCCACTTGTGTCAACCAAAAATATCTCCTGATGTTGCCAAATGTCCCCCATGAAACAAAATCATTTTTGGTTGAAAACCATTCTTCTAGAGGGATCTTTTTTAATTAAAAAATATATATATTTCCCCTCATTATTTCTTTCATCTTAGTCCTTTCTCCTAGGTTCAATTTCCTTCTTTTCTAAAATAGGCTTTTCAGTCATTCTTTAACTAGGTGTGCATTGATTATACTTTCCCAATCTTATTCCAAAAATGTTCTTATACTGACCTTCCTCTCCAATAATCATTTAGCTGGATTTAGAATTCTGAATTGGCTGAATGGACTATTTCCTTCAGCACTTTTAAGATACCAATCCACTATCCTCTGGCCTTTATCATTATTATTGGAAAGTCTATCCTCAGTTTGTTTCTCATTTGCAAGAAATCTGTTTTCCCCCCTCAGTATTCTAATATTTTTATCTTGGTGTTTTGTTGACTCACCATAATATGTCTATAATATGTTTAGTTTTACTTATTCTGCTTGGTATTCATTGTGTTTCTGGAATCTAAATATTTGTGTCTCTCATCAATTCTGGGAAATTCTCATTGTCTTTTTTTAATATTCTATGTCTCTCCATTCTTTCTAGTCTCTTAATCTAGAACAGGATTTCTATTAATTGTATGTTGGACTTTCTCATTCTGTCTTCTATATTTCAACTTCCTCCTTCTTGTTTTTCTACCTCCTATCTCTCTATTTTGCTTTTGGGGTAATTCCTACAGCTCTATCTTCCAGGCCTAATTCTCTCTTCAACTGTGTCTAATCTGCAGTTGAAATGGTCATAGAAAATATACTTCCTATATGCCAGGCTCTACACTGACCAAACAAATACATGATTAAGACACTAATTCTCAACTCAAGAACTTTATATCTAATAGGCCAGCCACACATGAAAAGAAAATTATTTCACAATCTTACAAGAGCAGAATTCAAGATGTCAACAGCAATTGCCAGTGGAAAGAGAAAAAAATGATTAAATATGCTGAGGAGAAAAGGAAAAGAATACACAGAGAAGGTCACCTCTTAGGTAGGTTTGAAGAAAAAAATTTCTAGGAGAAGAGTGTAAGGAAGGGTATCCATGCAGATGGCACAGCATGTGCAAAATCATGAATCTTTGAGGATCAGTAAAGAATTACAGGTAACCATGGTTGGATGCATCTGAAGAGAGTAGTGATAGATGTTAGGGGGTCAGATAAGCTAGTTAGGAAGGCCCTCAAGTACCATATATGAAGTGTTTAGACTTTATTCTGTTGGCAATGGGGGAAATAACAGAGGTTTTCACAGGTGATAGGAGAGGGCAGTAATAGAGGAAGGGAGGAAGAGAGCAAGAGAGAAAGACAGAGAGATGAATTTGGAAAAGTGACCCCTGTGGACACGGAAGAATTAAGACGTAGGGAAGCTGGTTATAAGAAGACTACACTAGTCCAGGTAGAGATGAATGAGTCTGAGCTGAGATAGTGTTCGTAGGGTTGATGATAATGCTCTTAATTAGAGATATTTCTAAGGTAAACATAATGCACGTGTGACCCAGTTGGCTGCGGCGGCTGATGGCCAGCAGAGAGTTGAGCATGAGGACACTGACTTTTTGGCTTCGGAGTCTGGACAGACTGTGACACCATTAAAGAGAGTAGGAAATTCAACTCTGAGAGCTACCAGAAGAAAGTTCCTTGTGCAGCACATAGTTTTAAGATGTCTGGGATATATCCAGTCTGAGAGTTCTGGAAGGCAGGTATAAATCCATCTTTAAAGCTTGGCAGGGAAATCAGACAGGGCAATAGCACTTTTAGAGTCGTCAGCATGCACCTGGGCACTGAACACAACGGGAGAAAGTGACCGAGAATCAGCTGGTGGCAGAGAGTGACCAAAAATGTGAGTCATGTGCGGGTAGTGAAGCAAGTTGCGAAGCTTGATCATCAAAAACTGGGTCTCAAACGTACATAGAATATCTGAGACAGAGCCAGTTTCCAGACTTTCCTCCTGTGGTTCTCTCAAATTTATCTTCTTTTAATTGATGAAATAATTCAGTAACATCTTTTGTACTCAATATATTTTTATGACTACATTTTAATGTTACATTTTTATAACAGCATATTTTAATACTTTATTATTTGTATTTTAATAGTATGTTAATGAAATAATTCAATAACAAAATATGTATGTGATCACCTAATGTGAAATCTTCTATCTTAGCACTTATTACACTGAATTAAAATACTTGATTTACCTATATGTCTCCTCCTCTAGACTCTGAGCTCCTTAGGGGTGATGCCTTACTCAGCTTTCTATTCCAAGGACTTATCACAGTACATGGCACAGAGTGGGAACTTAATATGTATTAGAGGGATGGATGGCTGGGAAGGATGAATGGATAGAGCCAGCCGGACAATGGAGACTGTTTTTGCAACTTAACCTGTACAACTGATTTACTGATTAAAATATTCTCCACCATGAGGAAGGAGTGCCATGTCCAGGGCCACCATGCAGAGTTTCACAGGTTGTTCACTGTGCAAGGTGGCAAGTAGGGTTAAGTAAAGTCAAATCAAGAGAACCTATTGTACAAGTTAGTCATGCAGTGGCATAGGGCAGTGGCAAGAGTAAAAACAGCTCAATAAAATAACAATCCCAGAAGCTCTCGGCCTTCTCTGTCTTTTTAATTGCTTCTAGAATTGTAGAGTGGTGGGGTTTATAAAGTGGAAACATTATTTTTAAATATGCTTGGAGAAATTCTTAAACATAAGAAAATCCCAACAATCAATAAATAAGTGTAGAGAGATTTTGTGACTAAAGCTTGTCAGCTCCTCCCATTAGACCTGCAGTGTGTGCAGAAGGAAGATGGCTTAGAAATGTGAAGGGATGTCTGGCAAAATCTGGAATCCTTAGGAAATTCTGGAGTAGTGGAACTGACTTATCTCACCCCAGAGGTTTCTTCAAACTAGCAAGAGAAGCAAAAACTAAAATATAAACAAATAATGACATTAACCTTACTTTAAAAAAAGAAAAAACAGGAAGGAAGGAGAAAGTAAACTAGATGCTTTCACACAGAAAATGGACATATTAAAATCAATAAATTGCTGTAAGAAACCAAATAAATATAATAAATAGCCTATACATAATCATAATTGAGACTTACAGAGGCTATGCCAGCATGTTCAATTTTCTATAATAAAATACATGCTTGTTTAATATATCTTCAAATGTTGAGGTTAACTTTGTAAGTATACAAATAAAAATAATAATAAACAGTTGCTTGGAAAAAATTCAGTATTTTTTTGCTAACGGAAAGTTCCCAGGAATGAAGAAAACTATGTGCTTTTAATTTGTTTTTCAAGATCTGCAAGTTAAAAATAGAAACCTCCTCTAGAAATTGGATTGCTTCTGAGTATGGTGCTCTATGGAAAGAAAAAAAGTCAACTCACAGAGAAACGCGATAAAATGTTAACCTGGCAGCTGCCATTTCACACTCCTCTTTGCCAAGAAATGCCAGAACCCTGCAGCCACCCTGGCCAAAGGCAGCACTTCATTTCTTAACTTCAGATTTTATTAAACTTTTAAAGCAAGCAGAGTCGATTTTCATTCATGATAACATCAAAACCCAGGAAATTTCAAAGTTCAACAACCCAGATCGTGATTTTTCTACTCTCAAAGTGATCCTCAATCAGGACAATTAGATAGTTCGTTTTTGCCATGGCAGAGCTAACGGTATGCAAATGTCCCTCAAGGCTCAATGGTGGGTAATACCATCTAGCCACTTAACCAAAGACACTTTGGAGGGGTTTCCCAGGGTATGCAGATGAACCTCAGAAACCAGAATCTCAGGAGAGGGCAGCCTGCAGAATACAGACTGCTGAAGCTTGCTTTGTGCCATGGACACAGCATCCCTGGAGGAGTCCAGGAATCTTCATTTTTAACAAGTTCAATGGTGATCCTTCACATTTAGTACTGCTTGAGATTGCTTTTGATAATCGGGAACTTCTGCAACATGAGCACCTCACCTCTAGGTGGCAGCATCTGTGAATTGTTCAGTGTCATTGGGAATGGTAAGTGTCAACTTCAAAAGATTTATTTCCAGAAGAGGAATTACACATTGGATTTGTCCAACTAAGCCATTACTCCTAAGTGCTATATCTATAGAAGAAAAATGTGGCAGGATAGATTTCTTTTCGTAATTTAGAGTTCCAACTTAGACTTCAGAAATAAAAACAATTAACTGGTTATCCCTGCATAAAGCTTTCTGTAACTCATTTAAAGTGAAATATAAGTGATAAATTTTAAGGCAATATGTTGTGAGCATATTTCTTGCCCTGACTGTTTCAGTCATGACTCCCAAAGATCACATAGATCAGCGGTTGGCAAACATTTTTTGCAAAGGGCCAGATCGTAAATATTTTAGGCTTTGCAGGCCATACAATCTCTGTCACAATTACTCAATTCTGCCATTGTCACAGGAAAGCAGCCAGAGACAATACCTAAATGAATGAGTGTGGTTATGTCCCAATAAAACTTTATATATGAACAATGAAATTTGAATTTCGTATAACTTTCACGTCCCAAAATATTATCATTCTTTTAATTTTTTTCCGACTGTATGGTCTGAATGTTTGTCCCCCCCACCCCCAAATTCATACATTGAGATCCTAATACCTGAAGTGATGGTGTTAGGAGATGGGGCCTTTGAGAAATGTTTAGGTCATGACAGTGGAACCATCGAGAATGAGATTAGCATTCTCATAAAAGAGACCCCCCAGAAGTTCCTTGCCCCTTCCACCATATGAGGATACTGTAAGAAATCTGAGACCTGACAAAGGGCCCTCACCTGACCATGTTGGCACCCTGATCTCAAACCTCTAGCCTCCACGACTGTGAGAAATGAATTTCTGTTCTTTATAAACCACCTGGTCTGGGCATTGTTACAGCAGCTATGACTAAGACGAAATTAGACTTAATGAATGAATGATGACACCAATCATTTTTTAAAAAGCAAAAACTATTCCCAGTTCTTGAGCTGCACAAAAACAGGTGGGCGGCTCAGATTTGGCCCATTGGCAGCAGTCGGCAGACCCCTGACATAGATCCATTTGGTGGAGCAACATGAATTGGTGGTAACTAAGGGACTCAAAAATGACTTACTGATAACTTTTCTGAATACAAGAGTTTAGCGCAAGAAAGATGCCTTGTCCCTAAACAGAGGATTAAAGAAATTAAGCAAACAAAAATGCATATGACAAAACTGGGAATTCTGATTCAGAGTTGATTTCCTGATGACTTTTTACCAAACAGAACTAACACTTAGATCAAATATTTCTAAACACATCTAACTTTCTTTCAAGGTCCAGCCAAGCCATGAAAGGCCAGTGAACACAGGGGAATTATTGGGGCCCACGGCATCATACAAGCAGAAACGCAGATGCAATTTGTTCAGCAGGTAAAGGCATAAAGGAACCCTTAAATACACTGAGTCCTGAATCTCCAACAGGGAGCCAACACCATTACCTGTCGTGTCTTGACTGAGGGTTTCCTGGCTGCTGCTGCTATAAGAAGGCACTGGAGTGATGGACAGTGACGCTGGGCAAGACAAAGGTGCAGCCGGCTCAGTCTTGCGGCTGAGGGATCGGTGGTACACAGGGATGCCCGCATCTTTGGAGACGAAGAGAGGCAGATCTGATGGGAGGGTGGGTCTGCCTTGTGTGTATGGGTTTTTCCAGTGGGTGAGCCCGATTGCAACAGGCCCGGAAACATCATAACCTGGCAAGACAAACACAGTAGGTTAGAAGCGGCAAGCAAAGCCCCTTACCATATCCATTTTCGTATTTCTCAAAAGTCTCAGCTATGAGTCAAATCGAACACCACCTGAGATAAGGGTGCATGTTACTAATACACAGGCAGGCATCAACACACTTCATGGATCGTGTTCACCATTCAACATACATTTAGTAAGCAACTGTACAAGGAGACTGTTACTATTTCAGCTCCGTAGATGAGGAAACTGGATCTCAACTTGCCCTGGGTCAAGCAGCCGGTAAGTGCCGGAGGCAGAATTTAAGCCCAGATCTGTCTGACTCCAAAATCTGTGTTCTTTCCCCTAAACCATAACTAACTACAGTACAAAGTGAAGGGAAAGAGATAGTTTAAAGTAGGACAGAAATGCCCCCCCCCACCCCACCCAGGATCTCAGGGGAGAAAGCTCTTCCGGGTGGAGGAACAAGGTCATGGAGAAGGTGGTATGAACTTGGCCCTTACAAGCAACCTAGAGGCCAGAGGAAACAGAGGGACAGATCTGTTCTGCAGATATGTTTTATTTGACCCATGCTTTTCTTAATTTGAAGTAAAATTAAAATTAAAATTAACAACAATAAAAACCTAGAGAGTTCTCAAGAGAATCCAGGTTTCTGGCTTCTCTTGAAAAATCTCTTGATCTTCTCCTCAAGATCAAGAGACATTGGACCACATTCCCACATGGCAAGTGTCAGCTGGAGCAACTCCAGCAGCTACTCTCTTCAGGTGGAGTGAGGGAATTCCAGTCTGCCACAGTCCCCACCACTCCTTAACACCCTACTCCCAGCCTGTTTCCCTCCTCTGTCTTATATTCCTAACTTCTCCAGGCCTTTATATTTGCAAACTAGATACAGGATTTAGGAATGTAAGTATATTCCGGGGGGGGGAAAAAAAAAAAAACAAGAATGGCAAGGTAAGTTGATACAAGACATTTGAGGGTCTTAAATGTCAATGTAAGAAAACTAAATTTTTTGGCAAGCAAAACAATACTCCTGAAAGTCTGTGAAGTGAGGACTGGCATAGTCAAATTAATGGCAGCTAAAGTAGCCAGAATCTGTCCCTTCTTGCTCTGGTGGTTGTCTCTTCTGAGAGGTCTCCTCTGACACCCCCACCCTTTTTTAACCATTTGAGAAGGAAAGCCCACTACAGAGTGTTGGTGTGTGGGGACTGGAGGTGTTGGAAGAGAAAGTCCAAATTAGGGAGGGCAGGTTGAGGAATCAAGAAAGCCCAGAAGAGGTAACAAGGAAGGACACCTGTGTAGATTCTGCAGCCTGAATGATGGTGTCTGGGGCCGCCCACCCACACTGTGCTGGAAACCACTTGAACAGGGTACGTGTCAAACAATCCCTGCCTACACTTTAACAGCCAAGCATTTTATTCTTCTCATGCGTGGCTCCTTCATGAACTGAGCCTTCCTCAAGGTTCGAGGGTGTCTTAGTCATCTTTGAAACTCCCTCCCAATGTCTCTCTGTCCAGCTCTTTCCCTCCCTCCTCTTCTACCAGTACTCAGCACAAAGCTAGGCTCGGAGCTGGTACTCAGTGGATACCCACTGTTCACTGAGTTCCTAGATGCTGGTGGCAAGGAGAGGATACAAAAAGCTGTGAAGGAGAGGCTAGGGGAGTATTACTAAGGGACCACATTTAAGTGTTGGCAGCAGGAAAGGAAAAGAAGTCCAGAGAGATACGTGACATTGACTAAAGAAAGTAGCTTGGGGCCCCCAGGTAGCTCTGTCCCTCACTAGCTAGATGTCAGAGAACACTTGCGGCACACAGAATGGTAGATTTCCTTATCCTAACTGTGGCGATCAGGACTGGCCTTGCAAGGGCTGAGGAAGACGGAGTGTGTTTTTAGACATGAGGAGTTTGAGCCTTCATGGAAATATCTATGTGGAAATGTCTGGCAGGTAGCTGAGAGAAAAATGGAAGGATCAGAACTGGGACCAAAGCCATAAATCTAGTAGTTACCCACAAAGAAGTCACGGGTGAGGCCTGGGAACAAACAACCTACTTCATTGTCATAAAATAATAAATCCACTAAAAATTACAATACTGTCTAACACTTACTGCCATTGTGCTAAGGGACCTACCAGCACCACCTCGTTTAAACCTCACAATAATCCTGTCAGGCAGATACTACTCATATTCCCATTTGACAGATAAGGAAACTGAGGCCGACAGACATTATTACTTCCTCAAGGTCAATAGCTCCACAGAAGCAACAGTCAAGGTTTAAGCCTAGGCTCACTGAAGACAACGCAGGTGCTGAGAGAGCAGGTGGCAAGAGGGATTCTGGGCGCTTGAAATGGGGCCTGTCCTCCCCTCTCACACACACAAATCACTCAAGTTATTTATTCCTTCCTGAACGACTTTATACAAATCCCAATGGACCAGAATGCTCGAGGAAAGGGAAATGGTGACAAACCTGAGAACGTGCCTACTGGATTGTTTGGACTCTTCTTGGTAAGTCGCCTTCCTAAAAGGTGAGTTCTACTACGTGGAATGTAGTGATGAAGGTGAGGGCTTTGGAGCCTCTGAAGATAACCAGTGAGCACACAAATTCTCAGTGTTTGGAACTGCAATGGTGCCAGAGCTGCTGAGGACTGAAATGAATGCTACGGACCCCAGGCCTGCCCTGATCATATTGGTCGGACTAAACCTCTGATGCAAATTTGTTTATTGTATGATCAACTCTCTCCCACAGCTCACTGGACCATAGCAATGAAATTCCAGAATTCTCCATTTAACTTGATGTTCCTTTATGTTTTTTTTTTTTTAAACTTGAAAATGTATCACCTTCTATTTACACCAGAGAATCCTTTTACAAGAAGAATAAATATAGGACCATGTTTTCCCTTGCCTGTTGCTTCATTCAGAAACTTGCTTAAACCCCTCTTCTCTTTCCACATTCCCAAGCTCCTCTGGAGTCATTATACAGAATAGAGCACAGAGCAAAAGTATTATGTTTAAAAGTCCCAATGAAATCTGGATTCTCCACAATTTCAGATTTTACCGCTTCTTTTATAAAATGATAGCTGACTTATAGTATACAGTTAATTTTGAAAAGACGTCATCCACATAGCTAACAAGCCCTTTTTTTTAGTTTAGAAAATTACCACATCATTTACTCCAGAAATGGAGTTCATTAGCAAATATTTTAATCCATGCTATTGATACAAATTGACTATGATAATATCTGCATGATTCTAATGGAATATAAATGGACCAGCGTAAATTTGCAATGAGGTCTAAGTATTTTGAGAGGATAACCAACCATCCAGGGGAACAGCTGGTGTCCAAATGTCCAAGAGGCAAGTAACAGAAATGTCACAGCGGTAGCCAACCCATCCTCCCTTAACCACCATCCTGTTCCCTGTTGGGGAGTTGGGTAGGAGCAGGGGTCTCAGTTCCCTTGGAGTTCTATGTCAACATATCACCCAAAATCATGAAGAGAGGCATGTAAGGAACACTCAAAATTGTAAGATGTCTTGAGAAAAAATGCTCATTCATTAACTGTGACATGTTTATATCTCATACATAGGTAGAGTGGGAGTTTATGATCAGAAAATAAGGACTATCCAAGAGTCTCACGGATAAATAGAAAGATTTCAGGAGTGTTTTTATTCTGTTCCTTAGTTGTTTTTGTTGTCATTGTTGTTTCTTAGTTGTTTTATTATTGTTGTTTTGTTTAGCAATTCTTCTTTTGGTAGGCATAGGTTCCTATAAGGAACTATTAACAGGAAGTCCACAAGTATGCTATTTTCTTAAATGGAATGGATGAGTAAATATTCCATAAGAGAAGGACTGAAGTACAGGAGACGAAAGAACAAAATGTGCTTTTAAGAAAGAACTGCTGGGTGATCCAGAGATCTGTCCTCCCTCTGGTACTTTGAGTCTAAGGCTGTTAATTATTTTCTGCTTTTACTATAAATATTGCCCAAGTGCTTTGAACTAGAAAGACTGTGGGCAGTGAGGGGTGCCTGGGTAGCTCAGTCAGTTAAGCATCTGCCTTTGGCTCAGGTCATGAGCCCAGGGTTCTGGGATCCAGCCCCGTGTGGGGCTCCTTGCTGGGCAGGGAGTTTGCTTCTCCCTCTCCCTGCTTCTCCCTCTCCCTCTGCCTGCCATTTCCCGTTTGTGCACGCGCTCTCTTGCTCTCTCTCTCTCTCTGTGTCAAATAAATAAAATCTTTAAAAAAAACAAAGACTGTGGGCAGTGGACACTGCCTGATGCCTGCACAGAATCCACCCCTCTCCATCCTCCCAACAGAGTCCTACTTTGGGAATTCAGCAGGCCCCCACTCAGCCAGGGCACTCAAGGCAAGCTGATATTATCCCCTCCTCTGCCCCCCCAACTCTGACGAGTCCAAAGAGACTCTCATCTCTCCTGCCAATGATTGGTTCAAGGGGGGGTCATGTGACCCAATCCTGCCCAGTGAGATAGGAGCAGTCCCTGAGGGCTTCAGGAGAAAGTTTCAGCTCCTCAAGTGAAAGCCTGAGGAAAGCACCAAAGCTCCTTTCCCTCCGATCATTGTATCTGGATGCAGCTCCTGGAACCATGGCAGCCATGTGGCTGCCACACTAAGATAAATTCTCCCAGAAGGCAAAGGGGAGAAGGTCTTTCACAACATCATGAGCAGCTTAATCAACCCATCCCAAGGACGGACCTGCCTCTGGTCTTCCTGTTATGTGAAATAAATTTCCTTATGGTTTCAGCCACTTTGAGTCAGGGAACTGAAGTGACATTAAAGAGCCTTTCAGTTATGCCATCATCTTCTAAGAAAACAGTCTGTCGTATCCACCTCCCCTTCAGAGGCGACTGCATAGTAAGGACCTGCTGTTATTAGTTTCCCAGGGTGGCTCATGAAGTACCACAAACAAGGTGGCTTGAAAAAAACAAATTTATTCTCTCACAACTTTGGAGCTAGAAGCCTGAAAAGATGTCAACAGGGCAGTGCTCTCTCTGAAGTCTCTAGGGGAGAACCTGTTCCATGCCTTTCTCTTAGCTTCTGATGCTGTTGGCAATCCTTGGTGTTCCTTGACTTACACACATAACCCTCTAATCTCTGCCTCCACCATCACATAATGCTTCCCTGTGGGTGCCTCTTCTCCCCTACTTGTAAGGACACCAGTCATTTTGGATTAGAAGACCACCCTAATGGAGCCTTTTCTTAACTTGATTATATCTGCAAAGATCCCTTTTCCAAATAAGACCACATCCAGAGGTCAGGACTTCAACATCTCTTTTCAGGGGACACAATTCAACCCATAACACCCTGACATAGTGGCTGAAGCTGACTAGACTAGGTGCAAAGTGACGTAATAAGAAATATTTATTTGGTCATTGAGATGACCAAAATATATTTTCCAGATGTATTTGGTCTTCATCCACAGTTGCTGAAAATGTTTCAGAGCCATGAAACTGACATGGGTGTCTTGTTACTAATGAAGGTGACTTTGGTGTCAGAATTGAATTGAAATCTCAGACACCAGTAGGGTGTCTGAAAATTGCTTGGTACTGGGGGGCTGAGGAGAACCTCCACACACATTGGACTTGGGTCTAGGAACCCAAAAAGACCAAGAAAGGGTACTAGGCCCGTGGCAAATAGCAAGAGTGTCATCCAATGGGACTAAATTACCTGGGTTGAAATCCCATCTGTTACTACCCATGTAATTTCAGTCACTTTTTAACCTCTCTAGAATTTAGTTTCCTCATCTGAAAAAATGGGGAAAATAACAGTACCTAACTTGTAGATTTTTGTGAAGATTAAATGAGGAAATATAGAAAAAGTACCTAGAACAGTGCTTGGCACCGAGAAAGGTCCCATTGTGCTCCTCACTATTTATCCCTCCACTTTCACTGACAAATGTCTTAAAAGATAAGTCTCTATTCATAGCTCTTCACTCCTTACTCCAAGCTTTGCAACCTGGCTTCCCTCCCACCACCTACTGCCATGTCTCTTGGGGATGTCACCAGGGCAGCCCTTGAACTCTAACCTCCTCTGGGCTTTCCAAAAACTGTGTTCACTTGGTCTTCCTACCTCTGTCATTATTTCTACCAATTATGCTTCCCCTAAAGACTGGCTGTTGGCCCTCTACTCACTCCATGTACCGACTCTTATGATCTCCTCCTCTTGCAAAGATTCGACCGACTTCTCTGTGCAGAGAATACCAATATCTTCATCTCCTGCCCATTCTCTCCTGTGGGTCATTCTGAGGTGGGAGTCTCACAGGCGCCTCAAGCCCGGCATATCTAACCTGTAGCCATCAAGTCTTCTTCCTGACTGCTGTATTTCTAGAGATGGCTCAGACTCCCTGTAACCCTGACTGAAAGTCTCAAGGCAAACCTGTCTCTCCCTCTATCCAATGACTAGTCCTGCCAGCTCTCCTACTCTGTCCCTCCAGAACTGCTCTTTATCCCACCTCCCAAGTTCATTACTGTCACATATCAAAAATAAAGTCATAGCCACTTACCTGTTATAACACCAGACCCCCCTCCCCATGAAATCCATCTCGTTCACCACCAGAATCCCTTCTTTCATCCATGCATTCATCTTGTCACCCTCCTCCTCTGAACCTCCCACTACTTAACAAATGTCTTTAGGAATGTCATTGTAGGTTATTTAGTGTTTTCAAACCAGGGTCCATGAACTCTCCACAAGAATTTTTTAATTGTTTTTATTTTTCATTTTAAAGTTAATTTAATCATTTAAAAATTAATAGATGTATATTGTGGACCAAGTTCTACCACTTAACTTTAGGGTCTAGATTTGCTTTTGTATTTCCATCAAGTTAGCACCCATTGGTACACTCAATGAGAAAAGGAGAGAGACGGATATGTCAAGGTGCATTCATACCAAAGGAAGATCCAATAACCCCACCAGCTTTAGCAGAGGTTTCATAGTGGGTTGAACAGAGAAAGCTGGTGGCAGAGCAGAGTTATCAGGAATACCTAGCAGTAAAGCTGTCCTGAACTCAAAGATCCCACCCTGCTGCAGTCTGTACCACATCGCATTACAAGAAGTAATGTACTTCAGCAAGATAACAATGTCTATCATATTAAATTAATGTGATAGATTTGTTATTTTTTGCTTGACAGTGTTTTAAGTTTTATTCGTAAATTCAAGTTGATTTGTATGGCTATTTGTATGGTTATAAGGTGCCTATGCTTAGTTTTATGTTTAAACACACTTAAGTATCATTATAATAAAAATAATTTAAATCAGGGGCACTTGGGTGGCTCAGTTGCTAAGCGTCTGCCTTCCGCTCAGGTCGTGATCCCGGGGTCCTGGATCGAGCCCCACATCGGGCTCCCTGCTCCACGGGAAGCCTGCTTCTCCCTCTCCCACTCCCCCTGCTTGTGTTCCCTCTCTCGCTGTGTCTCTCTCTGTCAAATAAATAGATAAAATCTTTAAAAAAATAATTTAAATCAAATTTAGGGGTCATAACTATTATTTCTTTTTATAGGTGTCCACATTACTGAGGTTTGAGAAACCATTAAGAGCACGAACTTTAGTGTCAAGCAAACCTGGATTGAAATCATGGATACATTCATTAATCATTGGCTAGGTGGAAAAGATCAGATTTCCTCATCTGTGAGACGGAGAAGTAATAGTACCCTCCTCATATAGTCCTGATTAAGCAAAATAATGTATGTTAATGGCCAAGAGCAGCAATAGATGAATATAAATCTTAGAAAGGAAGTCAATTTTAATATTAAGGTAATATTAATATATACAGGTGATACACAAATTAAAAAGTTAAAGCAAATGATGAGGGCGCCTGGGTGGCTCAGTTCGTTAAGCGACTGCCTTCAGCTCGGGTCATGATCCTGGAGTCCCTGGATCGAGTCCCGCATCGGGCTCCCTGCTCGGCAGAGAGTCTGCTTCTCCCTCTGACCCTAACCCCTCTCATGTGCTCTCTCTCATTCTCTCTCTCTCTCAAATAAATAAATAAAATCTTTAAAAAAAAATAAAATTAAAAAAAAAAAAAGCAAATGATGAAATGTTGGGAAAACGTGGAGTTTTTTGGTTTTGGGGTTTTTTTTTCAGCTCTCTGGACCACATTTCCTCCAACAATATCTATGCAAAAGCAGTAAGAATCCACAAGAGGGTGCTCCAGCAAGGTGAGTCCATGAGCATTTGCTCTGATTCTGAAAATAGAGGCTCCTGCTGTTACATTTTCTACTCACTTCTTCCTCAGCACCCCCACCCCAGGTGTTTCCAAGCAATAATTTTAATAAAACAAAATGTCAACATTGCTCACCTATGGTGATCTGGCTGACACAACTGTAGTAGCTGCCTGTCGTGGCAGAGGAAAGGTTATAACTCCCACTGCTCACGTCTCTGTCTGCTAAGAAAATAAAAGAGAAGGTTGATTATATCCTGGTAGACACCATGAACACAGTTAAATATATGACTGCTGGTAGATTAACCAGGCCGCTGTTCCGGGCAGCCTCCTGCTCCTTCATTGGTTCATTCATTGATGCTTAGCTAGTGCTCAGTGCCTAGCACCTGAAACATTCAGCAAACAACCTAGACTGTCCCACACAGGCAATTTCAGTTCGGTGCCACTGTTATTAAACTGGGGGTGATAAAGGATGTTGGCAGACGTGCAGGGACAGGTGAGAGAACACTTGATCTAGAGAGGGTAGCAGGTAAGACTTCGGAGAGGAAGTGACATCTAAACTAAAACCTAGGGACGCCTGGGTGGCTCAGTCAGTTAAGCTCAGTCGGTTAACCGTCTGCCTTCGGCTCAGGTCATGATCCCAGGGTCCAGGGATCAGTCCTTGCTCAGCGAGGAGCCTACTTTTCCCTCTGCCTGCCACTTCCCCTGCTTGTGTGCTCTCTCGCTCTCGCTCTCTATCTCTGGCAAATAAATAAATAAAATCTTTAAAAAATAATAAAATAAAATCTAAAGGTGAATAACACCTGACTAGGCCAAAGGGGGAAGAACTGAGGGAAAGATCCAGACTGAGAAGCTTCATCGTGGGTGGAGGCTCAGAGGCCACAGGCAGCCTCCTGAGTCGGCAGCTGAGCGCAGGAAGAGGAGAGGTGAACAGCAGCTAGATTATGACAGGTCTTATAAACCACATTAACAAGTTTGGCTCTTGCCTAGAGAGCCGGATCCCATTTTCACTTTGGAAAGATCACTTTGAGGCCATGTGGAGAACAGACTAGAAGAAGCAAGATGAGAGGCAGAGAGACTCCTTGCTGGGACCGCTGCAATAATCCTGACTGGAAGTGAGGGTGGCCGAGCCAAGGGAGAAGTGCCAGTGGGGATGACAGAAGTGGATGCAGTTCCCTTTGGGGCTAAAAGTACAACATGCCGCTCTGAATTCCTCACAACTGTGAACAGAAAATGTTCTAGGCACTAGGGGCAGAAGAAAACCAAATGCTCCACCGACATAGCATTTTAGGATTTTCATCCACATCGCATCATGCATGAGGTAGGACAGGGCAGGCATCACCCCCCCACACCCACCCAAGCCCAGTCTCTGACGGGAAGGCTGAGAAGGCTCTGGGCACCAGGGCCACAGCACAGCATGCAGCAGAACAGAGCCCACACTGAGACCAGAACTACTCCAAACTGTTTAGGAAACACAGCAGGGCACAAATACGTGATTTTAAAACATCAGAGTAAATCCGTATTTTCTAATATAAAACTCTTCAGATTAGACACAAAGAGTCATTATGATAATGGTTACCACACTGACCTAAAGGAACTATTTGGGTATTATGTTATGTAATATCAGGAAAACTTTGAAACTCTGATCTATAAATGGTGAAAATTATAGGTCTGAGGGAAAGAAATAATTAAGAATAAGTCAACTGCACTCAGAGAAGGGTTTATGGAAACATTCTGAGAGTCAGATTTTAATGAGACCACGATGCGGACTGGTAGAGAAGATGGTATGGTATGTGAATGCTCTTAGGAGGAAAGAACAGCGGGTACGTGGACAGAAGGAAGGAAGTGAGAGGCATCTGCAGGGGCATCCCTATATGCCTGTGGTTTGAAAGCAGTCGGGAAATATTAACAAAAGCAGATGGTGAGCCAGAGGGCAGAGAAATGGTGGTGGCCTTCAGAAGCCACGTCAAGGCCACGGTAGGTCCAAAAACAGGAAGGTAAAATGCTAGAAAATGTTTTAAACTATTTTGAATGTGGGAAACATAATTTCAGCAAGAGCACGTGGCCAACTCCTCTTCTAGGAAACATTCCCAAGCCATCCGCACTCTCTAGGGTGCTTTCAGAGCATCGGACATGCCCCCACCAGCACTGAGCAGGACGGACTGCGCTGGTTCACACACATATAAACCGTGGGCTTGTCAAGGACATACCCATGTGCTACTGAATTTGTAATTTCCAGAATTTAGTGCTCTGTCTGTCATCCGATGTATCTTCAGTACACGTTCACTGGTTGAAAGAAAGAAAAAAGGCTGCATGAAATTAAAAAAAAAAAAAAAGACAAATGGCCATTTCCCTTTTCTGTTAGTGTAACTTCATTAGAGGTGGCTGGGATCAAAGAAGAAGAACGCTGGGCTGGGAATCCACAGGTCTGTGTTTTAAGCCTAGTTCTGCTGCACATAAACTCTTATAACTTAGTCAAGCTATTGGCTGTTTCTATCTGAAAATGGTGACAATAATGCTTATCCTACTTCTTTTAGGTGGGGGGGGGTTGATAAGATATGGTTAATAAAAATAAACAGGCTACACAAATGCATAGTTAGCAAATAATTCAGAACACATTTGTGGAATCAGCTGAATCAACAAAATCCGGACTTAAAACATATCTAACTGCTCTAAAGTTGTCATTCCTAATTCTCTGTAAACCCTTTGCTAATGATCTGTCCTTAAAAGATTTTCGGAAGGGATGAGAACTGCAAGGGGTAAGGTCAAGGGCACCAAAGGTGATATATAAATAAATACACAGAGAAATTCACAAGCCCAGAAGTGCCTACGCATGGGAAGGAGAGAAAAGAAATGAAGGAGAAAAGCATACTTAGAAATCAGCAATCAACAAAGAAGCAGGATGCTTGAATAAGGAATGAAAGCTTGGGAAGAGGCCATAAATAAAACTTAATGGTAAAGCTACTTACATTTGAATAAAACCTGAATGGTAAAACGAGGGCATAATTTTGGTGGCAATATTCTGAAAAGACTCAAAGGGCAAAAGTATAAAGCCCTGTGGCAGTTACAGCACAAGTTATGGCATTCTATGTAAAAGAAGGTGCTTCCCCTGTGTAGGAATTAAAATAAAAATTGTAGATTTTGGAGGGGGAGGGCCTAAATATCCATTTAATCCTTTAGGGACCAACTGCACTTAAAGAAAAAAAGTCAGGTAGCTAGTGAGAAAATTCGAGACTCTGAATGAGATTAATAAACTTCGTGAGTTCTGGAGTCAGTATCTAAATGAGACACCTGGTTCCAACCCTTGGGCACATTATTTCATCTCTGTGTAGCTCTGTTTCCTCATACATATGATGAGAATAATAAAGGCACTCACCATGTAAGGCAGCACACAGAGAGTGTTCATTAGTGTTAGCTATGATTTATTTTATATTTCAAAACAACAAGGATATCCATAAAATAGAATGCCATAGAGCAAAGGAAATAAACGAAGTAAAGCTACACAAAATATCATGGGTAGATCTCACAAACACTGTTGAATGAAAGAACCAACCGCAAAACAACACATGATCCTACTGATGAAAATTCCAACAACAAAACTAAACCATACTGTTTAGGGATGGACGCACACATGGATGGTAATACTGTAAAGAAAAATAACAAAGTAATTAGCACAAAAGTCAGCATGGTGGTTCTTTTTGGTGGACAAGAAGCAACTTTGATTTGGGAGGGGGTACCGGTACAGGGATGGGTTCTGCAGTACTGGAAATGTTCTGGTTTTTGACTTAGGTAGTAGTCACACAGTATTCATTCTGTATTTGTTAAACTATAAATTTCTCTCTCCCCCCCATCTTTATATATGCTATAACTCACAGTAATTTTTTTTTAAAGATTTTATTTATTTATTTGACAGAGAGAGACACAGCGAGAGAGGGAACACAAGCAGGGGGAGGGGGAGAGGGAGAAGCAGGCTTCCCGCCGAGCAGGGAGCCCGATGCGGGGCTCAATCCGGGGCTCGATCCCAGGACCCTGGGATCATGACCCGAGCCGAAGGCAGACGCTTAACGACCGAGCCACCCAGGCGCCCCACAGTAATTTTTTTTAAGAAATAAAGAGGGGCAGAAGTCATGACAGGGCAAACCAGGAATGAAAATTCTGAAAAAACATCTAAGAAAAGGCGATGGTGGGACGCTGGGTGGCTCAGTCGGTTAAGTTTCTGCCTTCAGCTGGGGTTAGGATCCCAGGGTCCTGGGATGGAGTCCCATTTCGTTTCAGGCTCCCAGCTCAGCGGGGAGCCTGCTTTTCCCCCTGCCTTTAGCTCTCCCTGCTTGTGGTCTCTCGCGCTCTCTCTCTGACAAATAAATAAATAAAATCTTAAAAAAAAAAAAAAACAAGAGAGAGAGAGAAAAGGAGATGGTGGTGGAATCAGACAATACTAGTTATTGACTGCTTGCTCTTTATCAGGCACTACACTAAACATTGATTATTTCATTTACATCCTTATTTCATTTAAGCTTCAAAACAATTCTTTTAAGGCAGGTATGATTATCCCACTACACAGATGAGGAACTAGAAGCTCACAGAATTAGGGAATGTACACAGACTCATACTTCTGAGAAGTCATGAAGCTAGAATTAAAACACAGGTTTGTCCTACATTAGACAAATATTTGAGAACAGAGGGTTAGACAGGAGGATTAATATCACAAGCTGGGTTAGGTGGATTCCTCTGGTATATGGTGCTAAATCTCTGAAAGTCATTTATCTGATGTGCTAAGCAGTGAGGGTCTACAGGGAACAAGGTGGACATCATCTTATGTATTTCTCTTAACAGGAATGTTGTGACAAAATTAACACTTCTTTTGGTCTCAAATTATTTTGGGTATACTCATTAATAGGATGCTCTTATAACAAAAGAAAACCTCACTCATTTCAACACTCAACTCTATCTTACTTTCATCTTAACCACAGGTGGTGGGGGGGAGAAAGAAAGTACTACACCTATTTATGTCTTTCCACTGACTGGAGAATTCTAGGAAATATGTAAGCAAACCTAAGCAAAAATTTTCAATGTAAAAATGATCATTATAATGCCTAATTTGGGAGATTTGAAAACAAAGAATAGAACTAAAATACTAAATAATAATAGTACATGAGCCAGGAGTTGAGTACTCAAAGTCAAAGGACTATTCAGGGGAGAGGTCAACATATTAAATTTGGAGTTAGTTAAACAAAGTGTAATGAATAAGTATAAGATTTGTTAGGCATGATTTAAGTGAAAGTAGAAGAGTAATTATTTAAAACAACAGAAATTGACTGTATTTCCAAACCAGTTTATTGTGTTAGAGGGAGAGACAGATAGATGGTGGGGAAGAATGAGAGAGGGGACTTAACAATAAAAGTTTTTTTTAAAAAGGTTAACTTAGAAAAAGGAAATAAATTGGAATAAAGCACAGGAATAAAAAACAAGACAAAGAAAATACAAAGTAAAATGGTATAATTCAGTTCAAATATATTAGTAATCACAATACATGTAAATGGTCCAAATCTGCTATTTAAGAGATTGTGAGAAAGGTTTCTTAAAAAAAAATCAAATGCTATTTAGAAAAGAAATGCCTAAATCATAAGGACACAGAAATGTTAAAAGTAAAAGATATAAAAAAAATAGCAAGCAAATACTAACCAAAATAAAGCTAGAGTAGCTATGTTATTTTTAGATAAAGAAGGCTTTAAGACAAAAAGCATTGTTAAGGATACAAAGGGTCAATAAATAATGATAAAAGGTTCAAGGCTCAATGTTTCAGGAAGATATAAAAAAATTACATCTGTGTGCCCAAAATAAAATAACCTCAAAATACATGAAGCAAAAATTAATAGAACTGCAGGGAGAAACTGACAAATCCACCATCGTAGGGAGAGATTTCAGCACACAATAACTGGTTGAGCAAGCAAAAATTTAGTAAAAATAAGGAAAATTTTAAGATTACACATCACTTGGGCATTGTATTAAAATGAAGATCTTAAAAAAAAATAAAGATCTTGATTTAGTAGGTCTGGGGTGGGCCTTTAATTCAGCATTTCTTTTCTTTTTCTTCTTTCAAGTTTTACTGAGATAGAACTGACGACTGCATTTGTTTTGTTTTGTTTTTTTTTTTAAGATTTTATTTATTTATTTGAGACAGAGAGAATGAGAGACAGAGAGCATGAGAGGGAGCAGGGTCAGAGGGAGAAGCAGACTCCCCGCCGAGCAGGGAGCCCGATGTGGGACTCGATCCCGGGACTCCAGGATCATGACCTGAGCCGAAGGCAGTCGCCCAACCAACTGAGCCACCCAGGCGCCCCTGACGACTGCATTTGAATAGACTTTCAGCTGGTGCCAATGTTGCTGGTAGAGGGACTCCAGACTGAGGCAAAGCCCTCCCCTGGAATCCACAAAGCCTGGAGAAACATCTCACCAACAACAAAAGGAAGGGGATTTTTTAAAAAGGAAAGAAAATGTTTTCATTAAACCCTTAAAATCATATCATAAATCTGCTTATACACACGAACAGATGAAACAAGAATTCATCAAAAAGACAAATGATGAGGGGCGCCTGGGTGGCTCAGTTGGTTAAGCGACTGCCTTCGGCCCGGGTCATGATCCTGGAGTCCCGGGATCGAGTCCCGCATCGGGCTCCCTGCTCGGCGGGGAGTCTGCTTCTCCCTCTGACCCTCCCCCCTCTCATGTGCTCTCTCTCATTCTCTCTGTCTCAAATAAATAAATAAAATCTTTAAAAAAAAAAAAAGACAAATGATGCATAAGTACTGACTCCACAAAAACAAACATCATACAATTCCTTTCATAACTATCTACACTAGTGCACTGGAAATATTTAATTTACAAAATACATAGTCATTGTGTAGTGTGAGCTGCCTACTACATCTGATTTTTTT
>NC_138373.1:141233789-141285659 GCF_054177405.1 Leptonychotes weddellii | reverse complement strand
CAAATAATACATTATATGTTAAACAAAAAAAAAAGAAGACGATAGCAGGAGGGGAAGAATGAAGGGGGAAAATTGGAGGGGGAGACGAACCATGAGAGACTATGGACTCTGAAAAACAAACTGAGGGTTCTAGAGGGGTGGGGGTGGGAGGATGGGTTAGCCTGGTGATGGATATTAAAGAGGGCACGTTCTGCATGGAGCACTGGGTGTTATATGCAAACAATGAATCATGGAACACTACATCAAAAACTAATGATGTAATGTATGGTGATTAACATAACATAATAAGAAAATAGGAAAAAAAATTCACAGTTGAAAACATGCATAGTGACAAAAGTAACTGTAAATTCAATAATGCTCTTATATGACTCTACATTATATTTATCACCCATATTTATTTGGAGAGTCATAGTTCATATAAATGTGAGACCTAGAATTCATGGAGTCTAGAGACATTACTTATTGAACATGGAATTTATGGACCCTTTGAAATATTTTCCTGACTCTCCTACCCAGGTTGGAAGTTGGTCCTCTGAGTAGCAGATACCAAGACCAGATTAGCTGTGCAAAAGATTTATTGAAGGATATTTCTGGGAAGGGTAAATGGGATGTGGACAAGAGTAGGCTTGGAGAGGCTGCAAATCATGATACAGGTCCAATACCTGAGAAGCAGGTGTTGGGTAGAAAGGGTTGGGTAGGAAGAGACTCAGACTGCAGTGCAGTTCTAAGGAACTCTTGCCCAGCTGATGGAGAGTCTCTGAGCCAAACCTGCCCATCAGAGGAAGCCCAAATTGGGCCAGCATCAGTACCCCTGCCATGTTCAGTCATTGGCTGGAAGCAGCAAAAAACCACGTAGAAGTGTGGCCTTAGGTTCGCAGGGGGAGTAACTGGGGGCTGTTAGTCAACCATGTTCCCTAATGGATGGTTCAGCACATTTCCAAGGCAACCACAGGTTAAGAATCAGGGACATAATCCAATAACCCCATTTTACAGATGAGGAAAATGAGGCCAAGTTACATTGAGCCACATGATCAGGATGAGAATTTACTTGATCCAACTCGCATGTCAGCAGAGTGCTTGAACACTTTGAAGTTAAATTCACCTGCAAAAGTCACGACATGTTTAAGTGTACTTCCTTGCAATTGGAACACAAATAAGTCTGGGAGATCTAATACACAGTACAATGATGATAGACAACAAAACTGTATTATAAACATTAAACTTAGTAAGAGACCAGAACTTTAATTATTCCCACCATTAGGAAGAAATGATAGTTATTGATACAATGGAGGTATTAACTAATGCTGCAGTGCCAATCATATTTCAAATAAATGTATCAAACCAGTATGTTAAACTTACACAATGTTATATGTCAAATATATCTCTTTCTCTTTTTTTTATGTCAAATATATCTCAATAAAAAATGATAATATCATCTAACTCATAAGACTGTTGTGAGTTTCAAAAGAGAAAACACATGTAAAAATGCTTAACACAGTACCTGGTCACTAGTCCCTCAACAAATGGTAGCAATTATTATTTCCACTCCAGTGTTTTTTTCTACTGGATATAGATAAACTAAAAATGCAGACAATATCTTCATGCCCTTATACTTTTTCTTCAATTTATCCTTTCATAGTCATAGAAAAGTAATCTAGTCCTATGGGAATTTTTCCCAAATTACCTTCCATGTGTGCAGAAACTCCAATGTTTAAGAATATTATCAATTTTCCAGATCTTATATCAATATCAGTATTTCCAGAACAGGTGGCCTCTGTGCTCCAAGAGATAAATATATTAAAAATAAACAATTGAAGTGGCTTTAGGAAGAACTCACTCAACGAGTATTTAAAGTTGAATCATTTAGTCCTTTCAATATGAATTCAGTTAAGTTTTATTCAGGATAAAAATAAGCCTCTGATCTTAAAATCCAATTCAATGCCTTAAAATATTTACTAAAGTGGAGGAGAACAAATCAATGCTACAAGGTCAGGGAGGAACGTGCATATACTTGGAGAGTCACCACAGCTCCTCAGGCCTTTCATGGAGCTTAGCAAGGGGAACTGAACCCCCAGCCAGGTGGGGCTGCCTCTGGGGTGCTACATGAAAATAAGAGAGTCTTATAAAAGTCATAGGTTCTCAGCTCTAGGGAGGGCACAACTTTTTTCTCCTTGGCTGAGAGGACAACTTTCCAGGGCTCCTGGGTGACTCAGTTGGTTGAGCATCTGACTCTTGATTTTAGCTCAGGTCTTGATCTCAGGGTCGTGAGGTCTAGCCCTGCATCGGGCTTCTGGCTGGGTGTGGAGCCTGCTCTCCCTCTCCCTCTCCCCTACTCCGTTCTCTCTCTCTCTCTCTCAAAAAAAAAGACTACATTCCACCTACCTTTTTCAAAAAACCACTGTCCTGGCACAACAGTGGGGATAGAGTTGACTTTATTGAATTGTACATGTAAAAATGGGTAAGATGGTAAAAAAAAAAAAAAAGCAATGGGGAAACTGTGTAAAGAGTGGGGAAAGAAGGTACAAGAATTCTCTATTTTCTGCTTAATTTTCTGTACACTAAAACTGTTCTAAAAAATAAAATTTATTAATGAAAAAAGGAAAAACACATTATGCTAAGTGAAAGGAGAGAGATACAAAATGCCATATGCTTGATTCCATTTATATGAAATTCCCAGTATAGACAAAGCTATAGGGACAGGAAGTAGATGGTGTGTATTGGGGGATGGAAGGCGAGAGGATAAATAGGCAGCACAGAGGATTTTTAGAGAAACAAAAATATTCTGTATGATATTGCCATGATGAGTACATGTCATTATGCGTCCAAATCCATAGAATATGCAGCACCAAGACTAAACCTTAATGTAAACCATGGACTTTGGGTGATTATGATGTGTCAACATAGGTTTATCCTTGGTAAAAAATGTTCCGTTCTGGTACGTGATGTTGATAACATGGGAGATTATACATGTGTTGGTGCAGGAAGTATATGGGAAATCTCTTTATCTTCCTGTCAATATTTTTTGTAAACTTAAGGCTGCTCTAAAAAAATTATGTAGATAGTGGTTGCCAAGGGCTTGAAGAGAGGAAGGAATGGGGAGTGACTACTCATGGGTTTGGGGTTTCTTTTGGGGGTGATGAAGATGTGCTGGAATTTGATAGTGGTGATGTTTGCAAAAGTCTCTGACTATATTAAAAACCACCAAATTCTACACTTTAAAAGGGTTGATTTCATATTATGTGAACATGTCAATAAAACAAAACAAAACCTTGTACTGAGTATAATGAATATCTCATCTTCTTTCATTTGACCAGGAGACAGTGGAATATAGGAGAGTGGAGCATAGCGGGAAGGGAGCCAACAAAGGTGTTCCTCTCTCCTGCCTTGCAACCTTGTTCATCACCCTCTGATGAACTAACTGTACAGCAAGGCCATTACTGAACCAACTCTCAACAATCTTACCCTTTCATAGTCCCTCCAGTTATGTGTATTTTAAGGTGCATGTAGTCCTCTGCTTACAGGTAGTTTCTTCTGTGTGCTTTTATTTCTGCTTTTCCTAATTCACACCACAGTGGTCTATTATCTCTTGATTCCTCCTTTCACTCTTTTCCATTCAATGCATACTCTTTCCACTTCTGCTTTATCTATTGTTCTCACAGATAGACAGGTAAAACTCCCTCTGCCTGCCCAGTTATTCATCCATCCATTCTTTCATCCACTCATTCACTTATTTACCCATTATCTATCTCAGGAATCCCCATCGTTTTGAAGGAAAGGGCTGTCTCACCTCCTGGAAACACCAACAGAAAACAACTATCCCAACGAAACAACCACCATTATCTATCGGTTTCTGTGACCAGGAATTATTGTGTTTCTTTACCTCATAAATTTTCAGCTGCTGCTACAGAAAAGGGAATGAAGCAACTGTCCATCAAGGCCATGGTCTGTCCAGGTGACTCATAGATAGATTGCTTTAGTACTTTGACAATGACCACTTACAAAGGATGGTTATTTTGCCACTTATATGTTGAAGGAAGTTGAAAGAAATGGCTTACGTGTTGTCTTGGCATATCCTTCAGTTCACTGACAGACATTTATTGACAAACATTTACAGACAAAACCAGAAGTTTCCTTCCCCAAAATTCCCCCCTATAATTCCATCAGTTTTAGACTTATAAAAAAGAGTGAACTGAAAGTAATTTGGCAAGCAAATTGTTATTATTAGTTTCAAATACCTCTTTGGAGGAATATCCTTAATAGTGATTCAAGTATTAGTATCAACTAATTTAATGATATCAGCCCAGACTGGAGCATTATCTATGAGAAAGAAAAGAACCAATGTAAGGTTGGGTCATTTTTTGGTGCCTTTGAGAAAGCTCCACCATGGTGGGCTCACCCTCCCACTAACTTTTCTTCTTTCAAGTCTGAATTCAAAAGTCACCTCCTCTTACATTAAGTGTTTCTTCTTGTCTCTTGTTTGGGTGCTGATTTTTTTGTTTTGTTTTGTTTTGTTTTTGTCCACCAACAGCACTCTGTGCAAGACACAGGCTAGGAGAAAATATTAGCAATACAAATAGATGACAAAGAATTTGTATCAAAAAATCAAAAATATCTCTAAAGACCTCTTAACAACCACAATAAGGCAAACAACCCTCCATTTTTTAAGAAAATATGTAAAGGGCGTATATAAATAGCCAATAAGCACATGAAAAGAACCTAAAATAATTAGTTAATAGAGAAATGCAAATCAAGTCACCATTAGAATGTCTAAAATTAAAAGAGTAACAATACCAAGTGTTGATGAGGATGTGGAATAACTCAACTCTTAGTTATTGCTTGTGGGAATGTAGACTGCTATAGACACTTCAAAGAACAGTCTAGTGGTTTCTTACAAAGTTGAACATATGCTTACCACATGACACAGAAATTCCACTTCTAGTATTTATCCAAGATAAATGAAAACAAAAGCCCACACAAAGACTTGTATGTGAATGGTCACGTCAACCTTATTTATAATAGTCCCAAACTGTAAACAGCTCAAATGTCAATCAATGTGTGAATGGATAAGCAAATTGTCATATACCCATACAATGGGTAAATGAAAAGGAACGAACTGCAAGCAACAACATGGGTGGATCTCAAAATGTTATGCTGAATGAAAGAAGCATGACACAAAAGTGTAAATAATACATGATGCCATCTACATGAAACTCACAGGAAATTTCAATTTAATCTATAGTACAGAAGGCAGGTCAGTGGTTGCTTAGGTCCAGGAATGAGAAGGGAAAAAAGGGAAACTTCTGGGATGATGGAAACATTCTATATCTTGACAGTGGTGGTGGTATGGGTATGTACATTTGTCAAAACTCTTGAAACTGTACACTTCAATTGTGTGCATATTATTTATGAATTATACCTCAGTCAGGTTGGTTTACAAGTATCTGAACTCTCCTGCACCCAGCTCTTAATCTCCTGTAATCTACCTGCACTATCTTGTCTCTCATATTTATTATAGGGCCTGGTGTTTACCCTTGCAACCTTCAAACCTATTCTATAGAAATATGGGAGCCTCAAGTACTTCATTGCCTGTGGTGCTTAACTTCAGATGGAAACTATGTTTAGTCATTTCTTTTTTTTTTAAGATTTTATTTATTTATATGAGAGAGAGAGAGAGATTGAGAGAACGAGTGGAAGGAGGTGCAGAGGGACCCTGGATCATGACCTGAGCCAAAGGCAGACGCTTAATCGACTGAGCCACAGAGGCGCCCTGTTTAGTCATTTCTGACCTCTGCTTTAGTTAAGGGACTGCTTCCGAGGGTAGTTGTTTCACATCCTTCATGAGAAACCCTGAGTCATCCATTTCCCTCCATTTCCAACCCTGTGTTGATTTTTGGCATGATTTCTGAGGATAGTGTAAGCTTAATGGAGACACTATATTGTATCTTTCTTCCTGCCCATGAGTGAAAGTGGTTTATAAACTAGAGATGTGTGCTCCCTGTCTCACCTTACTTCTTCGAGAAGGTGATTTTCAGATCAACAGGGAAGCTAGTGAGGCTTTTTCCACACCCCCAATTTGCTTGGCCAACTTCATTTGTGGACAGAGCACATTCATCTTTCTCTTTACCTAAGAAGATCGTGCTGACAGAGGGTCAATTTGATTCCTTGCAGAGCAGTTTTATTCCAACTGAGGAAAATGATCTTTGTTTTCCAAAAATCTTTCTCTGGATCACAGTGTGGCAGGGTTGATCAGTCTACATTGGCCAAACAATAATTCCAATAATTTAACCCTTCTTGCATTTAGTGGTTCGTTTTGCTAAACGGAAAGCTTTCAGCAGGGAACCTCTTAAGAAAGGAAAATTGCTGGATTTAGCAACCAGTATAGATACTGAGGAGAGTTCAAGTTACTTTCTGAATAAAAGGGAGAGTAAAAGCAAAAATTCAAAAACCAACCACAAAATCAGCCAAGTGAACCGAGCTACCAGACTGTAATGTTTCATAGGTGTAGCTGACGCTCTGCCAAACCCCTTTCCATCCCACTGCTTCTTTTAGGCATACTATAAGCAGAAAACAATTGGAGCTTTGTGTGACTACTTTGGACATCTTCGGATGTTTATTAAATGATTATACAGATGTTACAAGCAGCCCTCGGGCAGCATTAATAATCTTCTACATGAAACATTCTGCTTGAGGGTTCTATCAGCATCAGACAAGATAGTTCATGTGTATAATTGCAGGGACTCCCATATTTTCCAGATTAACAAGACTGTTCTATTTCACCAGTGCTGTCCTTATTCTTTCTGAGGTTTTCAAAATCTTTTAGGATCAAATAAGATGACTTATGAAAGTCTTTTGTAAACTCCAACATTATAAATAAAATTTGATGATTTCTAAGATATCCATTAAAAACCTACCAGATAGTAAAAGATGTGAGCAGGCAGTTCATGGAAAAAGATACACAGTTGGTCTTTAAATATATAATAATGCTCAATTTTACCCACAGTAAAAGAGATACAAGTTAAAATTACACTGAGATGCCATTTCTCAACTATCTGGTTGGCAAAAAACTCAAGACTAGACAATATACTTAGGGCAAGACTATGGGGAAGAAAGAGAACTTTTGTATATTGATGGTGAAAGAGAAAAATGGTACACCCCAAAAGGGGGGGGATTTGGCATCTTCTAGCAAAATTATATATGCATTAACCCTTTGACCCATCAATCCCACTGCTAGAAATTTACCCTGAAAAACACACCTTCACAAATACAAAAAATATGTGCACATTATTTATTATTACATTATTTGTAATAACAAAACATTAAGGACAGTCCAGATACCCTCTACAGGGCATTATAAGTAAATTATGGTACATCCACTCAATACAATACTATGCAGCCATCCAAAAGAATGAGGAAGACTTCTGTGAACTGATATAGAGTAATTTGCAGGACATACTGGTAAGTGATAAAAAGCAAAGTACAAGAGTGTTCATAGTATGATGTTTTGTATAAGAAAGAGGAAATTAAAATGTATATGTATATATTTCCTTATTTTTGCAAAAAGAAAGTCAGGAAGGATAAATAAAAAATGGCCCATAGGGGGCAGCTGGTGGGGTATAAGAAATAAGGGTGCTAGCAAGACTATTCTGATTAGAACTTTTTTACTAGTCGTAACTTTTAAGCTGTGTAAATATTTTATATAGTCAAACCATAAAACTAAATAAAAAGTAAACCTTAATATTGACTACAGAAAGAAGTATTTCTACAATAAGATCACCACATAGAATAACAAATTAATTCAAGTAACTTTTAAATATAATACTAAGATTATACATTCTTAATAGAATATATTCTAAGATCAAAATAATTGCAAAGACATCTTGAGCTTAGTAGGTTTATAATTAACAGGGTTATTGGTTGTTGTGCTTCTGAACCCATATTGTGTTTATTGTGCTATTGTGTTTATGACAGTATAAACAAGTAAATACATTGATGTTGAAAACCAAGGTTTTCACTGTGGGATAAGGAAAATACATATATGGTGTGGGGCATTATGGTTTTGGGTTGGTTTCTACTTCAATTGAGGAATCATTATGAATTCATTATTTAATATTTTTTCTAGCTTTATCTATAAAAAGGGCCAGAAGCAATGATACCCCAGGAGTAATGAGCATACCTCACACTGAGTTTTTCGTTTGTAAATGCCATTTCCCATTCAAGGAAACCAGGGTGTCTTATGGACATGGTTCCAGGTCTGGGGCAGGAAATATAAAAGGTGATGTCAAGACATCTCAGGCCAGGTGTCAAGGAAGTGCTCAAAGATTAATGAGGCTATGTCAAAAGGACAAAGAAGCACTGAACTAGTTTTAAGAAATTATGATCCCATAGTGATACTCAAAAAAGGAGGAGGGGGAAGCTTTTTTTTAAAAGAATACTGTCAGAAAATAAAGGGAAAAAAAAGAAAGTGGAAGAAAGAATAGGAAAAAAAAAAACCATAGTTTTGTCCCCTTCCATATATTAATTGATTAAGGCAAATCATTAATAGATACTAAAACCATTGCATGAAAGATAGTTGGGAAGTAGAACATTCATGAAATCTCAAATAATCACAAATTATTATTTACATGGGGAAAGTAACCTTAACAATGAAAAGATCTGTGACCATCACACTATCCAAGTGATCAAACTTCATTCAACCAATAGTGGGACAATGTAGCATGAGGTACCTACTGATCTGATGCAATAAAACATCACCTATGACACTTTCCAGCCAAAAATGCTTAACCAGCATCTAATCATGAGGAAAGAACAAAGCAAATGCATAATGTGGGATAGATTACAACACAATTGGCTCAGACTCTTAAAATGTCAATGTTATGGAGTAACAGAGGGAAGAAAGGTTCTATTCTGATTTACACAGACTAGGGACTCATCATAAGGAAATGCAATTCATAAAACTCTATTGGATCCTGGATCAAAAAAAAGAAATGAAAACAGGCATAAAAGATGTTCTTAGGAAAAACTACAGAAATTTAAATACAGACTGTATATTGGAACACGGTAGATAATTATTCATTTTCTTATATGTGATCATGGTACTATAAATGTAGAACGACCTTTTTCTTAGGAAATGCATGTTGAAGAATTTAGGAATGAGATGTCATAACACCTGCTATGAATTTTCATATGGTTAAGAAAAGATCTATCTGTATAGAGAAAGAGCACAATGTGCATATGCTGACAAACTTGTAAATTGACATAAAGGATATGTGGATGTTCACTGTATGAGTCTCACAACTTTTCTATAGTCTGAAATGTTTTAAAATAAGAAGTTGGCAAGGAAAAAAATATCCTACCTGATAGTTTCAAGATTCCTTTTTGTGATCCATACCCTCATAGCCTAAAGTTAGAAAAAGAAAGGGGATGCTCGTTAGATGCAGAAAAAGCTCTAATCAGGGCAGTGGTTAAATGTTTAGGCTTTGGAGCCAGACAGACCCAGGCTGAAGACCTGTGCAAGTTACTCTAACTCTGTAAGCTTCACTTCCCTCAGCTATAAAATGAGGTTAAGGACAGTAACCACTTCAAAGGACTCCCAGATTCATGAGATAATCCACAACAAGTGTTAGCATGAAACCAGCACATAGTCACCACTCACAGATGCCTGCTCTGATTTCCAAAGTGCAATGTGACTTCTCATTAACACTTAAATATTTTTACATGACATACCCTATGGCTCAGATCAGAAATACTAGTTTCAATATCATCCATTTATCTGTTTACTTACTTTTCAAGAGCCTTCTCTGAAAAGCCCTAAAATAAAATTAATAATGAGGAGGAGGAGGATAGTGACAGGAAGATCATGTAGACAAAATGCAGAAGATGACAACTCACATTTTTAAGTTTAAGAAAATGCCAATGGGGAGGGGATCAAAAAGACATAATTCAAAGTCAAATACTCACATTTTTCAAAAGGTAGGGACAATTTCAGCAGATCTTACTTTGGGGTGGAGGGGTCACAAAATACTTTTAGAATCTGATAGACCCACTACCCCCAAAAACAGACATAGGGACATGACCCATGCAAATTAGAAGTTCATGGTCCCTCTGAGGCTTGTTCATGGACTAATAGGTGAGCATTATTGCCTCATGAATAGGGACATGGTGGGACCGAAGGACAAGACCCTCATTCTGCAATACCTCCATGTAAGATGTCTACAATCCTGTCACTGGACAAGCACTATGCCACCACTAGAAAATTGAAATTTGCAATTCAACCTCGGGAGTAATAAAACAGATTCAAAACAAGTGAGCTGGATCAAAAACATTGGGGCCGTGGAATAGATTCTCTTAGGGAGCAAAGGGATGTGAAGGAGAACACAGGTCAAAACATCCTGCTTATGTAACGCAGAACTCAGTTGAGCTAGAATCCTGGGAGGGGCTGATGGCCTTGTTTTATTCACATGCAGAACATCTAATCCTTGAGCAGAGGCCTCTAGATCTGGAATCTGTATTCAATGAAGTTGAAGAGCCTCTTCAACTCAGGAATTTGTGTAGTTAACAAAATGATTTATCGAGTGTGATTGAGCCCACTCTGTTAGGAGAACTATTTATAGCTATGGCATAAACTCACCATCCACACACTACAGAGGATGTACAGTGGGTTCCAATAACAGTTTCCAGCCTTCCTCCTAAGGATGTGGTAAGTAAGAGAACTTTCTCGGGGCCGGTTTTGTCCAGATCTTCATCTGCGTGCCCTGCTTTGCCCTTGTCACCACAGACAACTTATTAAAGAGTCTTAGTCTTTCCTCTCAGCACTTGCTCAAATTACAGCCCTCATTGAGCTACAGCCCTCCATTGATTACTGGAGGAAGCATTGCATCCCTCCAACACAACTTGCAAGATGTCAACTGTGGATTTGTGACAACAGAGTGCTCTCTCTCTCACCCAAGCACTCTCTGGTCCTCCTTCTCTCTGCAGAACTAAAATCCCTCAGCTCCAGCAATGCATTCTTAAAGGATGCCATTCTTAGCATTTTGTCAACAGGAGGAATATTTGAAACTCTTTTTGACCAGAAGAGTCACTTGGTACTTGTGATCTCCCTGAAAATGGATTGCCCATCAAAAAGAAACAGGGAAGCCAGGACACTCCTATGTAGTTCCTCAGAGGTCATAAGTCAAGCCATTACTCTTTAATCATCTGTCCAACATCATGAGGGCCCACCAGGTGTTCTACTTGCTTTGGACTACTGTTATCTTAATTAGACCCAAAACCATAAAATCTGAAGGACAGCTGGAAACATCTTGCTGTTTTCCTGGAGCTATTCCTCTTAGGCTCAGCTAAGTATATTTCAGAGGTGTTCCAGAGTGGCCTCATATGGGCCCACAAGGGCAGACTGTTAAATTTTCAGGAATTTTGCAAGTCAGTTGTTGAACTGTTGGTAGCTTAGAATTGGTAGCTTAAAACTGACCTGATAGGAATATTTACACCAAGGAAATAGGTAAACACTAAAAATAACAGTTCTCTCTCCCACCCACAGCTGGTTGTTAACTCTACCAGCATACTACTATTAGTAATGGTAACCTATGCAGTCTTTGTAGTGGTTAAACACACAGATTTTAGAGTCAGGCTAAACTGAACCAGAGTCCTAGCTTTACACTTACTATGTTACTTTAGTTTCACAAAATAAAATTAAGATTTAAAAAAGTACTGTGCTGTGTAAAACCAATTTCCCATTCCTCATGTTTCCATGTGGAAAACTTCCATTAGACTCATATTCCTGGCTTTTCTCTGATCCCCAAGGGAGGAGAAGTAATGTAGGTGATTGGTGAATTTAGGAGAAGAAGCTGAGCATGTGTGATTCTGCCATCCTAGCACATGGCATCAAACATCACGGGCCAAGATAGTTGCTTGAGCATTTAAAGGTTCTGCACCCAATTCCAGTGCAGGGGGGGGGTCAGGGGGGTAGTCCCCATACCACTCAGCAATTCTTGGACACCAACTGAGTGTCCTACAATTCAGTTCAATTCTGACACTATCTACCAGGAGATAGCATCAGAATCCACAGGTTAAGAGCCCAGTCCCACAAGACTGCCCCCTCCACTTCAGATGCCAACAGCCAAGTCCAGGTTGTCACCTGTGCTTCTGATCAACTGGCTATGAATCAGAGTTTTCCACAACCCCCTCCTCGGTTCAGTTAATTTGCTCGCAGAACTCAGAGAAACATCTTACTAGATCACTGTTTTTCAGAGGATGTAACTCAGAAACAGCCAGATATGGGCAAGGGGATGTAGAGTTTCTATGCTCTCTCAAAGAGTGACATTCAAAGCAAGGATAGGGATAGGGAACAGCAAGGGTAAGGGTTCAGGGACAGCCTCACTGGGAGAGTAAGACTGAGTAAGGGCCTGAAGGAGGTGAACGGGTGAACCATGAGTTATGTGAGGAACAGCATTTCTGGCAGAGGGAACAAGTTCAAAGGCCATGAGGTGTTAAACACACTGATTTTGAGATGCCAACTTGACGTAGAAGTGGAGCTGCCAAGTGAGTACCTGCATGCATGAAGACTCTAGAGTTCAGGGGAGATCACTGAAAACACCTTCTCTTGCTTTGGGCCCACCCTCCTCCAGGTAGGGTGACCAACTGTTCTGGTTTCCCTGGGACTGAGGGGTTTTCCAGGATGCAGAACTCTCGATTCTAAAACCAACAAAGTCCTGAGTAACAGTTGGTCACCGTAATTCCAGGTCATCCTACCTACCAGGGGGATGCTTGTAAATTATAATCCTAAAAAAGGAGTCCTAAAAATCCTTCAATAGTTCCTTCCAGCTTGAAGGATAAAAGTTAAAGTTCTATAGAATTTAGCATAAAAGTCCTTTTCTACACTAGCCCAATATCTCACCTGCCCCTCCCTCACCAGCACCCCATCCCCTGCTGGCCACCCCCACAGCCAACACACCTTTCTCAACAACCGTCCATCTCATGGCTTCCTGAATAAGTTAACATACTGTCAACTATTCTCTTTGCCCATCCCACACCTGACCTCCACTTCTTGGTGTAGCTAAAATCCCTCTCTCACTCCAGTCTCATTTCATGTGCCGGCTCCTGGGATCCTTCCTGGCTGACACACATGTTTTATCTCCATGTCTGTGGTGCTCATTCTATCCTGCCAAGGGCTGAATCCAGGCTTAGTGGGTTCTGAAGCTTATACAATTTGAGGGTGAGAGGTGAGAAGTCCTAAAGATTAAGATTCACCATAAATTTCCCTCTGACCCCATCCTTTCCACCCTGCATGGTAATTGTAGATTTACTTGTCTGTCTCTCTTAGACTGTAAGCTCTTTGGGGGCAGAGAACTTACCTGGCGTGTCTTTGCTTCTCGATTGCCCAGTATATAGAAGCAGCTCAATGGATGTTTGTTGACTGACTAAATGAATGGTCAGGCTGGGGGTGACAAAGAACACTGGTCTTTGAGTCAGATTCTGGTTTTTGCGACCTTGGCCACTGATCAGTTGTATTACCTGAAGACAAGAAATAAGGAAATTAACCTCCCAGGGATTAAAAGACATTAGGTGAGCTACCTTCATGAAACAGCCAGCTGGGGTGCCTGTCCAGAATAGGTGCTGAATAAGTGTCCATCTACTCTCTTTTCCCATCCTTGGGTTCTCTTTGCCTTCCATCAGTCATAGGTCCCCAAGGCTGGGATATAAGCCAGAAAGTGATGCCAGTGCCCATGAATACATGAACTTATTTAGTTCCACTGGCTTACATTTCAGAACCAAGATCAATGTTTTAGCTGAAATATTTTCCCTGCCACTCACGAGTTAAGGTTACTTAACTGATCTTTTGACCCTCATATTTGTCTGCAGGTCAGAAGGTACATCTATAATGTGCCACTGTGTCTTGAACTCAGTCCAGGGTCTGTAAATAAGGATGGGAGAGTGCTGTTTCTGCCATTTAAGCCAATCAATGTTATTGTTTTAAAGAAACCAATTTCCTTCCGTATAAACCCAAGTATATAATAAATAAATAATTCAGCTTCCCTGAAATATTTATTACGGGCAGGTGGCATTTCTGCTCTCTGAGAAAAGCAAGTTGTCAAAGAATTGGATGCCTTTGGGTAACAACGCCACCAGCCCTAATCATAGCAACTCTGTATCCGTTGCTTTTGGTCATTTGTCCAATGAGCAGAGCAACCTTGGGAGTTAAGTAGAGCATCACCGTTTTAAAGATGAAGAAACACAAAAAACAGTAAATAAGGTTACAGAGCCAGTAAGCTCAGGAGTCAGTATTCCAACTGATCTCTTTTGAACATGCTGCTACTCTCTATGGAGGGCAAAAATTATAGTCCAGAGTGACAGCTCTTACAAAGGACCACAATCCCTAGAACCTCTTTCCAGATGATCCATTCTGCTTGTCTGTACCGCCCGGACAGACCCCAGCATTTATCATACCGTGCATGGTGTCTGATTCACTGTGCCCTGTTCAGTAACCAGCATCCCAAACCAGGCCTGATCTCTCAGGCTGAGTCTATGGTTGGTCCAGTGAAGATCTTCAGATAACATCCCTGTGTATTTCTTTGGAAATCTCTAGTTTTAAGATGACCTCGCTTACTCTACTCTTTGCTACATGTTGTTCAGGTGGCTATTGCAATCAGTAACTGCTTTTTCTTGGATGGAAATTACCTGTTGATGATGATGATGGTTAAAGCTAACATTTATCCAAAACTTACTACATGCCAAGGACTGCACTAACAGCCTTACAAAATTTCGTTTAATTCTTAGGACAATCTTTGAGGTAGATATTAATGTCCTCATTTTTTTTAACTGTGACACTTGAGGCCTAGGGGGTTGCAGGAAATAACTAGTTCTAGACTCCACAGGTAACGAGTAATCAGCACAGCCAGGATTCAAATTGGGGCCTTGCCAATCATATGATAGATGTGCCTTTAGCCACTATGATACTTCCAGTGGGAGAAGAGTCAGTATTAGCTATTTTGTAGCATAAGCTCCAGCCATATTTAGGAGATACCTTTATTTCTAAGCAAAGGGTATGTATCCCTCCCTCCATCCATCCATCCATTTGCTCACACTGACTCTTCCCTTTGCCTGGAATGTTGCTCTGCTCTCTCTGTATTGTGGAGCTAACCCCCTTCTCAACCTTTAATCCTCATTTATAAATTTCACCTCCTCCTCATAATGTGCTGCATATCTTACTCAGGGGTGGATCCAGATTTTGTGGGGCCTCAGCTACAAGGTGCAGCCATGGAGGATGACCTTAAGGGTGATCAAGGGTAGAAACTGGAATGAAACAGCGCAACTAGAGCTCAACTCCATTTCCCCATCAGGTTTGGTATTTTCTGGATGCTTGATGTGACATAATCACAATCCTCTATAGCTTAATGTCTAATCTGAGTTTTAGAGTGGCCTTTCTCTAAGATATTGAACCATCTCACCTCAGTAGATAAACCAAGGTTCAAACGATTTAAAACCATAACTGCTGTGATTCAGGAGTTGCTGGGCTTTGTCTTCGGCATCCCCCAAAGTTGCCATCAATAAAAAAGCAAGGGCAAGCAGTGCAGACCTAACCTGAGGCTCCAGATGTCAACACCTGTCATCCTCATTTCAGGGGCCAGCTCAGTCTGCAACGTGTGCTCATTAGAGCTATTTTTGCTTATACACCCTTTGTTAAAATCAGATCGCAATAAATGTAATACTGTATTAATAACTCCTGCTGAAACTTAGAATTGTTTGTTTCTGATACACTAACAGGAACTCAGCCAGTTATTACCCACATTTTTCCAGTCCTACAGAACTGAATCTGAGCGGTGTCACGTGATCTCCTCAAGGGCACACAAGCTGGTAGAAGTAGAGCAAACCAGGTTATGATTACAATGTAAATGTCCTTTGTACTCTGCCACACTGAATTTCCTAAGAACTAAAAAAAAAAAAAAAAAAAAAAACCCTCAGAAAACTAGGTTTGATGGCTTCAGCAATCATGCTCTGGATTTACACTTCTGTGTACAAAGTAGTCTCACTAGAGAATAATAGATGATACACAGTCAATCCAAGATAGTATTTCCAAATGGTATTTCCAAAAAGTCTGTATTAGAGCCATCTGAGTATTATTTCCTCCCCTTTGATTCCTTTTATTGTCAGCTATGGAATTGTTCCACTATTGAGACTAATGGGTAGATGCTGCCCCCAAATCGGACATTGATTTAGATGTGCTCATTCCTCTTATTAGTACTTTGGCTCAAATCTTCTCTCAAGAAGCTTTGCTTACAAATCCCTGGACGTTTCTAAATCTACCTCTAGACTCTGGGTCCTCAGGGGGAATTAAGGGAAGGCCACAAGTTGATCTTCACAAGACCAAATCAGGCTTCCTCCAAATTCTGCTTCCCAGCCAATTAAGTACAACAACCCTGCATCATTTCTCCTCTTCTGTGGCACCAGCTGTTTATCACTGGAATAAGTCAACTTGAAATTACAGATAGAACCCACGTCCCCCTCTCTCCTCCATCCCAGAGCACTTCCTGGGAGAAAAAGGGTAACAATCAGGTTACATTTACTGTTAACAAACCATATTTCTCTACATCTGTCCCACTCCGCTGTCTCCCTTATTACTGGGGGAAGGACACTCCTGAGCTCATCAATAAAGGATTCTTCGCTTCCTCCTGTCCCCCACCATCTCAGCCCCCCTCACAGAGGTCTTTGTCCAGGTCTCAGTCACCAAGACCAGTGCAGTACTCCCTCTGGCATCCGCCTGGAGCACTGTCTCCATCACGCCACGGACTGTCTTGGCTCATGGAGGCATTGGGACCCACAAAACCTGCACTCAGTTCCCTTCAGGTGGCCACCAAGGCTACCACCATCCTTCATGCTCCCTGCATTGACCCTGAAGTCTCACTGTGATGCTCACAGCTACTCTGCTAGAAAGAGGAAATGTTCTTTCTGTGCATGTGGGTCCTTCCCCAAGCATGGCCCAAAGCCTTGCTGACCAGTGTTCCAGACACTCATAGGGATGTGTGAGAGCAGCTCTTGAGTTTTTACTTGTAGCTTCTCCTCTAGGACTCTCTTGGGAGCACTTGGAAGGTGAAATGCACTATTTTCAAACCACTCCTGCCTCAGACCAATGAGACATTTTTCTCAGGCAGAATTTGTGTGCTGGACCTCTGTCCTTAGCACCAACTCCCTCCCAGGAGGATCTAACAGCCCCTCGAGCAAAGAGGTTCTGCCAGGCTCATGCCACTGGTACTTTTTCTATGTGAGTAAATCCAAGTAGCAAAAAAAAAAAGATTACTCTTCAATCAGGACCCTTGAAACTGAGGTATGGTCAAATCATTTGCTTCCAACCCTGAGTTTACCATCACTCAACCCCAAAACATACAGGAAGTTGTTGGCAAACTGGATGGGTTGACTTCCACAAAGCACACCCAGCAGATTCTCTCCACATGAGGTAGATTGTTCAGGCATGAGTGGTCCCTGCTGCACCCTTGCTCCCTACTCCAGACACACTATAGAATGTGCAGAAATTCGTGCCATGAGACAGCCTGCCCCAGCCAGCAATTCTGTGTCACCTCCACTGATCTTCCAGGTCTGAAGTAAGCAAGGACACCTGTTTGTTCCTGTTTGGGGTGGCTCCTTCTTAGCGGTTGCTAAAGTACTTAGAACAAGAGCCAAGAAAAATGTAGCAATTGTGAGAATCTTTGCAATTCTAGAATCCCTGTGATATGCCTGAGTCGGGAAGGTGCTTACAGAAACATCATGATTTCTTCTCTGGGAACTTTATTTTTCTGAAAGACTATTTGACACTTGTCCCTTTGATAGCAACAAACACAAGGCTATTGTGGGCTCTGAAAGAACAAACTTCCTTCTGGAAACTGTTGCAGAAAGAGGACAAATGAGACCAAAACAAATACAAATGGGAGCCAAAAAAAAAAAAAAAAACCCAAAAGCCAACCCCAACATTTTTTTCTCCCTGCCCCTCCCCCTTCCACGCCGCCACCCCTCCACCCAGCCTCAGGTTTAGCTTCTGCTGGAAGTACCTACGGCCAAAAATGTCAGTGCAATTAAGTTCCACTTAGCCTCACCCATGGCTTCTCCCTTACCTGGAACAATAATAACCTAACAAACGCTGAATACCCTCAAGACATATTCAATGCTCTGTTCGTGTTTCTGCATTTATAGGACAAATGGAGAGAATATGACCAATATGATGACAGTGAGAAATTAATACTACCTGACCAAGCACTGTTCTCAGCAAAGTTTGACTTAGTCTGGGCAGAGTGAGAGAAAATTCAAGGGCACAGAGCAAATGGCAGAAGGCTGGCAGATGCCCTAGACTTTTGTACACATGTCTAGAGCTCATCAGTTCCCTAATATGAGGCAGGCACTGTGAAGTACTTACTTAGTTCCCTCTTTAATCCCCCCAATCCTGATGTGGGTATTATCATCCCTATGTATAGCCCAGGAACCCGGGGCTCCTCAGTGACTTGACATGGCTTCCACAATCACAAAGAAAAATATCCCTGAGATTCTGGCCAAGTACTTTAATCATGAGTGCATTAGTCAAAACTCAATTGCGAGAGACAGAAACCCAGCTCAAACTAGCTTGGGGGTAAGAGGGAGGAACTTTTAGATGATCTAACTAATTTCAGACATGGCTAGATGCATGGACTAAAAAAATGTCACATGGACTAACTCCATCTCTCCATTGATCTGTTTATCCCAGCAGCCTGCCACTGCTTCATTTTGTGTATGTAAATTTTATTCTCTTCTTCTGTAGAATCTGCCCCGTAAGATCAAATGGGTCTAGCCAGCGTTATATTTTATTTCATGATCCCAAGAGAAGAAAGAGACTGTCTTTTCCAGAATCCATAATTTCTCAGGGAAGACACTGGCTCTGTTCAGGTCGTCTCTCACTTATCCTTGAACCAATCACCACAGTAGGGTGGTTGAATCCCATGATTGACAGCCAACCAGGGCCATGCAGAGAGAGAAGTGGTAGCTCTTCGAAAGGAAAGTTCCTGGCCAAACAAGGCAGGTATCCAACAGAAACAGAATTTAATAGAACTAGTTGGGACTTAATTTAGATGCAATCCCTTATGAACTTGGGTCTACCAATTTTTATGGCGTTAATATCCTTTTGTTTTACATGCTCTCCGTAATCTGTGATCTATGTATGGAAGTGGGATGCAATGACAAACTTGGAAATACCAATGAAGTTTGTGTGTGTTTAAAAATTAATGTAAGAGGGCGCCTGGGTGGCTCAGTCGTTAATCGTCTGCCTTCGGCTCAGGTCATGATCCCAGGGTCCTGGGATCGAGTCCCACATCGGGCTCTCTGCTCCGCGGGAAGCCTGCTTCTCCCTCTCCCACTCCCCCTGCTTGTGTTCCTGCTCTCGCTATCTCTCTCTCTGTCAAATAAATAAATAAAATCTTTAAAAAAAATAATAAAAAAATAAAAATTAAAATTAATGTAAGAGCCAATAATTAGTGGTTTTCTTTCTAGAACAAAAAGTTTGTTGTTAAAATAGAGTTGCTGGAATCTTTTAAAAACTGTTTTTTAAACAATATAGCATCATCTTGCAGTGTTCTTGCCAAAAATGTTTAACCCCCCAAAAAATGGCTTGGGCTCTCTAAAAATGTCATTTTCATAAAAGACTGCCCCCCCCAAAAAAAGAAGGCTGAGGAGCCATGCCAGATCAGATTAAGGAGACCCAAGAGTCATGACAACTAAATATAGAGTGTGATCTTTGATTAGATCCTGGATTTAAAAAAAAAAATTCTAAGTGGCATTACCAGGACGATTTAGGAAATTCAATACTAAGATCTATATATTAGATAATAATATTGAACTAACATTACATTTTCTGAGTGTGCCTGTTGTGTAGAAGAATATCCTTGTTCTAAGGAGACAATTTGCCAAAGTATTTAGTTGATGAAAGTCAAGATGATGAAACTAATTTTCAAATGGTTCAGAAAAATAAATGTACCCATAGATCTGAAGAGAGAGAAAATGAGGCCAAATGTTAAGAATTAGTGAATCTAGGAGGAGGGTATATGGGTGTTCATTACATACTGTACTGTTCCTGTAATTTTTCTCTAGGTTTCAAATTTTTCCAAATAAAATATTGATGGGAAGGGGGAAAAATTAAGGTACAGTCTCATAATAATCTAAAATTCAACTCTACCACCCATAATACAGAATGAGAAATAAAAAAAAAAACACCTCTGTCGTGTAAATAAGGGGTCATTATTGCCATGTTAATTAAATGAGGCGAGTTTTAACAGTTTTAACAAAGCTGCAAGATCCAAACCTGTTCCAAGTCTGGGACGCTGCGGTTGGCGCCACCTGGCGGTAGTTGTCTGCTTCAGCTTAAATAAGGATGCTGGTGTTCTGGGTCCTATCAGCAGTGATTCCAGGAAGCTCCAGGTAGTCGATTATTTTATTTCCTTGACCCGATTTGGGGGTTCGGCCAGGTGTATTCTGGGAACAAGGAGACCCACCCTTCCTTTTCCTACTTCCCGAGCAGAATTACGGGTTGAGGTGAAGGTGCTCTGGGTCTAGTCCACATGGGGAGCCCTGGCATCCGGAGGCTGCCTTCTGTGACAGTGGGTGGCAGGCTTAGCTGCTCTCTGTGACAGAGTCCCTGGGTTCAGGAACCTAATGTCCGTCAGTTCAACGGGGAAGTATTTGGAAGAGTTTGATGCATTAAATAGTGGTCTTCATTCTAGAACAAAAATTATGTTGTTAAAATAGAGTTGCTGGAATGTTTTAAAAATCGTTTTTTAAGGGAAATCAACAGAACGATGCAGTTTCAGGTTTCAAGGACCATGTTGTTTTAAAATATTTTTCAATTTCATTTAAAATGTTTTCATCAGCTGTGCACACATGTATGTCGGAATACCGACCTGTACACATGCGTATATATGGGTACACACACTCACACACACACACACAGAAGGTATTCTAGCTTGTTTTCTGAATGGAAAATTAGTCACACGGTAACACTTTTATGTGCCATATCCCCACTACTTCGTCTTCTTTTTTTTTCAATGTTGTTAGTACAAACAGTGTATATGGTGCAATTTATTTAATAGTTCTATTTGTTAATGATTTATATCTTGCCTATTTAAAAAAAAGTTTTGATGTGCTTTATGATGCTGAATCCTATATAAAGCAAGACAAAAAAATTATAAGGTTGAAAAACCATCAAGAGGAGAGATGCGCATGAGGTAAGTTAAACAGTCACAAGTTTAGCTTTGGGTTTCTTGGGTAACAAAAGGAAACAAAATGGGCCATTGCTCCTGGATCCTCACCAGGGTGTAGTTTGGCTGCTCACTCCCAGGTGAGCAAAATAAATGGATGTCAGTTCTTCACAAATTAATTTATAGATCAGTGACAAAAATCCAACAGGACTGTTTTTAGGGGGAGAAGACAAAAATATTTTCAAGTTCATGTGAAGCAATAGACAAAAGTGAATATAAAATATAAAATAACTTTCAAAAAGCAGTAGTAATGCTGGTGGCATGGAGTGAAGAGTCCTACAAAGTAGAAGATTCTAAAACAATATTTGAAATAGTGTGGTACTCTTTCAAGATCAGACAGATCATTGGACTGGAATGAAATTAGAAGATGTAGACCCAATTGCATAGAAGAATTTAATATGTGATTTTTCACAAAAGCATCACCAAATAATGCAGAAGAGAACAATAATTCAATTAATGGTATTGAAATAGCAATTTGGCAGGAAAATTATTTAGACCTATATCTCACACATGCATCCCAATACATTTCAAATGGATTCAGTCTTAAAATATAAAACTCAGACCATTTTTTTAAAAGCAGAAGAAAATAAAACAAATATTTATCAGACTTCTGGGGGGCAGTCCAAACTTGGGAGCGACTGAAAGAATCACAAGAGTGAGAGATTTTCACTCGCACAATTTAAAACTTCTTCACATAAAAAAATATAAGACAAAAGACAAATAGACCAGAAAAACTATATATACAACAAGCAAAAAGGCAGGGGTTAATATTTTTCACCTTTATGTAATAAAATTTAAACAAATTATCAAGAAGACCACTAAGACTGCTAAGGATAAAAATGAGCAGAGGACATTAATAGGAGAAATTCCTGGGGCACCTGGTGTCTCAGTCTGTTAAGCATCTGACTCTTGATTTCAACTCAGGTCATGATCTCAAGGTGGTGAGATCAAGCCCCACGTCAGGCTCCCTGCTCTGGGGGACTCTGCTTGGGAATCTCCCTCTCTCTCTCCCACTCTTTCTGCACCTCCCCCGGCTCGTGAGCACTCACGATCTCTCTCTCTCAAAATAAATTTTAAAAATCTTTAAAAAAAAATAGAAGAAATTGCTCAGCCTCAAAAGAAATGAGAATGAAAAGAACAATAAGCTTTGTATTTTTCACTTATTAAGTGAGTAAAACTTTAAGGAAAAGAAGATCACTACCTAGAGTTGGGGAAGGGAGAGTGCCGTGAAAGGTATGTTCTTATCCCTCTAATGGCGTTAGAAACCAAGAAAACTTGTTTCAAAAACAGCTGGTGATATTTATCAAGAAGTATAAGATCATTTTTTTAATATTGACCAGTAATCCTAAAAAAATTAAGGTGTTTCTGACAAGTAAAAACCTTTTTAGATTAGTTGCACTAAAGAATTCCTCATTTGGGGCGCCTGGGTGGCTCAGTCGTTAAGCATCTGCCTTCGGCTCAGGTCATGATCCCAGGTTTCTGGGATTGAGCCCCGCATCCAGCCCCGCATCCAGCCCCGCATCGGGCTCCCTGCTCCGCGGGAAGCCTGCTTCTCCCTCTCCCACTCCCCCTGCTTGTGTTCCCTCTCTCACTATGTCTCTCTCTGTCAAATAAATAAATAAAATCTTAAAAAAAAAAAAAAAAGAATTCCTCATTTGTCTACAGCCACTAGTATATACTTTAAAGTTGATGTGCAAGCTTTTTAGATATCTAGAAAAAAATTCCTGCTGCCGGTACTTCTGTTGCCCACGGCAAGACATTTGAATTCTCCATATGAATGCATTCTCAGAAGTACTGTAAGCCTGATGGGAAGTTAAAGTAACAAGTAAACCTCAGGGTGGCTTAGAGTTCTTTGTTCTCTTATAATGTGACCGGTCTTTCATCTAGCAAATATTTATTGAGCACAATCTGTACACACACCACTAGGAGGGCTACATAGATTGATATGACCCAATCCTTGTCCCCAGGAAGTTTAGTAGGAGAGTGTGTAAGTCATGTTTAGGAGCATCCAAGCAAAATTCCAAAGTAGAAAACAAGAAATCACTATTAGAAGTACCAAATGTGGGGCGCCTGGCTCAGTCAGCTGGGCATCTGCCTTCGGCTCAGGTCATGATCCCAGGGTCCTGGGATCGAGCCCCGCATCAGGCTACCTGCTTCGCGGGCTACCTGCTTCGCGGGAGGCCTGCTTCTCCCTCTCCCGCTCCCCCTGCTTGTGTTCCCTCTCTCGCTGTGTCTTGCTCTGTCAAATAAATAAATAAAATCTTTAAAAAAAAAAAAAAGTACCCAAATGTAACACTTCTATTTTAAAATATCTACTGTATATGCTCATCACATCATTTTCAAAGCAAGTTTCTAGAATGATATGGTACTGATCTCCTATTACTTCACTAGTAAATGAAAATGCAATAGAAACTCAGGAGAGAATCTTTGTAAATAAGCATCCTGAGGTGAACATTCTTCTCAGAGGCTCAGATATAGTGAGCAAAGGATGAGCCATTGACAAAACACTCTTGACAGTTCCAACAGTTCCAGTTGGAGAGGTGGAAAGATCCAGAGACACATCAAGCTGCTCCTTCTGGGATTTACTATGGGGTATCTATTCTGGCCTGAGCAGGAATGTGCTACTAACATTTGAATCTACAAGAACCGGGGTCTGCAAATACACATTCAAGGTCTCACCAGCCCTGGTCCAAAGTACAGTGTCTTCTTTCTCTTGTAAATTCTTCTTCATCCCCAATTGAGAAGTTTGCTAAACTTCTTCCTTTAGTACGGAACCACATTCTGCCTTTACCTATGTACTTGTGTACATTTTTATGTGTCAGGAGGTATCTAGCATATAGTAAGCACTAAAAAAAGTTGTGTATGGTTATTCTGGGCAAGCTGCACCGAAGAAGTGGAATTTAAGTTGATTTTTAAGTAAAGAAGGTCATATATAAGCCTATTTTATACAAACTGGTTTTTCCCAATAAGCCTAATGCTTCACCTTAGTTTTCATGTCTGATGCTATTTCTTAGAACCACTGCATACTTGGTACATATTGATTTTATTTTTGTTCCTAGAGATTTTAGCAGTGAATAGAGGTTAATTTGTTATCTGGTCCATTGATTTTTGTCCTAAGGGAATGGGTTTCATTTTCAGCATTTCCGTCTATTATTATTATTTTTTTTTTAGATTTTTATTTATTTGACAGAGAGAGATACAGCGAGAGAGGGAACACAAGCAGAGGGAGTGGGAGAGGGAGAAGCAAGCTCTCCACTGAGCAGGGAGCCCGACGCCGGGCTTGATCCCAGGACCCCGGGACCATGACCTGAGCCGAAGGCAGACGCTTAACGACTGAGCCACCCAGGCGCCCCTTAAAGATTTTATTTTTGAGCCACCCAAGCGCCCCTTAAAGATTTTATTTTTGAGCCACCCAGGTGCCCCTTAAAGATTTTATTTTTGACAGAGAGAGATACAGCGAGGGAGGGAACACAAGCAGAGGGAGTGAGAGAGGGAGAAGCAGGCTTCCCGCGGAGCAGGGAGCCCGACGGGGGGGCTCGATCCCAGGACCCCGGGACCATGACCTGAGCCGAAGGCAGACGCTTAACCACTCAGCCACGCAGGCGCCCCAGCATTTCCGTCTATTAATTGCTACTTGTACCATCAGTGGATTCTCCAAGCTGGCTTCTGTTGACATCTAATGTATTTTCTGAGTCACGCAATATTCCTGTGGTTATTGCAGTGCTTGGTCATGATGATTTCATTCTTATTTCCAGACTCTCTAGAATGTTGCAGATATGTAGAAGGTGCCCAATAAATAGTAACCTTATTCTTTATTCAGGCTCTGAGCAAGTTGGGAAATAAAACAATGAGTAAAGATAGAAACCAAAATATTGACCTTATTCGTAATAGAAGCTCGATGGGAGGGTAATATTTATGGTATCTAGTGGGCCTGCAGCCTGGATTAAATGATTTCAAGCACCAAATTCCAGGCAGAAATGAACCAGAAAAAACCTCCACTTTGACCCACCCCCTGCCTACCCCATAGCTCCTGCATTGCAGTGCAGAGTAGAACTTTGCTCTGGGAGGCAAGCTCCCTCCCAAGAGGAATGAGGGGGGAATTCTTCCTAAGTTTACCAATCAGGTAAGTTGCTACCTCCCCAGTGTGGAGCGGGGAAAGGGAGCGAGGCCGGGTGTTAAGTGACTGAGCGCCTTTCATGGGAAAGAAACATCAGGAGATGAGAAAAAAGAGGTCCCCACTAAAAAGATGCATATTGAGAAGCAGTAAGAGGGACTGGAAATAAAAATATTTGGCATATTTTGCCTGCTTTCCAGCCGTGGAGACCTGAGTAAATAGCATCTCCCTGAGCCTGTTTTTTCACCTGGAAAATGGAGATAACATCTGCTCTTCTTATCCTTCAAAGTGTTTGTAAGCTGACATAAAGTAATGCAACATAAGAGACTCAGCATGACGGTATGATATTAGCAGAGAAAACCTTATACAAACTCCTAACTGAAAAATCACAGGATCAAGAGTTTGATCTCTTAGCGGATGGTTTCTTTCTCTCAACTTTTAGACAACATGCCACCGTTTGTAGACTTGTTTCTTAAAATGCTCCCAAGTTCCTTCCCCTTCCTCCTGTGTGTTTCTCATTGTAATTCTAAGGTGACAAGAGATTCCCCCAGGGGCCTCCAGGACGTTTCTAGGACGCCCCAGCTCACTCCCTGAGCTGTGTTAGCACCCTGCTTTCCCACAGGGTACAGGAGAAAGCTCTGCCCCAGTTCTCTAAGTGAAACAAACAGCTCACTCTTCCAAGGCCTGGTATACCTGATGCTTCACAATAGCTTGACTCTTTGTCATTGATGGTCAGGGACTCTAAGGTGAATCTGCTCCTTCCCCAATGTCACAGGCTCCGGAAGCCTCAGCAGCAACTCTTCAGTTGCCAAGCCAGAAAAATCTGGGCTTCATTCCTGGCTCCTACAGCACCCTACACTTCCCACATGAAAATAATCGTTATCCTGTCTTGATACTCTCTATGAATTAGGTGCCCTTTTAAATGCTTTATGTATCTTGTCTCTTTTAATGCTCAGTATTGTCTCGTGAGGTAGGCCCCAAATTTTCTCTCCATTTCACAGGTAAGGAAGTTAAGGCCCAGAGGGGTAAAACAACTTATGGGGGTCCCACAGCTGGTAAGTGGTCTTCCTGGCATTTGAACTTCCGTATCCTATCAGTTGCCACGTCCTGCATATGCGTTCTCCTGTTTTTCAAAATCTGTTGCCATCTTTTCTATCCTACCATCTTTGTTAAATTGGGGTCCTCGTCATCTATTTTCCAGAGTTGCAGCTTGTAACTGAGATGCCCTTCCCTCTCTCGTTGGCCCCTGCCTACCTCTTCAAATGTATCTCCTCCAACTCTGCTTACCTGTGTCCTCCACTTGTCCCGAGTGTCTTCAGTTCCCAGAATATAATGTGTTGTTTCAAGTTTGCATGGTTTGCCACTTTTTCCAATATTTCTACTTGGCAAACACCTGTTCAATCTTCAAGACCCAGTTCATGTGTCTTCTCTTCAAAGGCTTCTCAGCCATCCCAAGCACAGTTGACCAATTCCTTCTTTACATTTTATAAGTCTTTGTGTATTTAAATATTTCTGTACCTGTTTGTCTTCCCAAATCAACATGATCTCCATGATGACGATGTCAATTGATGATAATAGTAATACGGGAAGCTCCGATTTATTAGATGCTTACCATGTTACCAGACACTCCCCTAGGCACTTTACAATCTTCCTCTCTACTCTTTACAACTGCTTTGCATGGTATATACTATGATCCCCATTTTACAGATGCAAAACTAAGACTTACTGGTCTCTGTATAACTACACTTGGTACACTTCTGGGAAGAGGAATTCAATAATTGTTGAATTCAAAATATAAACAAATGACTTCATAATCCTCAATTATTTATCTTTGGAAAAATATTGCACTTAAATACATATAACTCCAACACAGACAGATCTTCAGATTTATATAGAAATGTACTATAGCTATAATCTGTTCATAAATTTTTTTCATTGTGTCCTATTTAACTCTATCCAAACACATTTCATATATTTTTCAGCTTTATCTTTTCTTATACTTTCTGATTTTTAAAAATCAAATTAATTTATTTCCAGTCATAATGGAGAAGTAAGAGCACATGGAATCTCTTTTCCAGCCCAGATACATCAAAATGATATCTTATATATTTTTACATTTAAAAATACAGTCACAATTAAAAATAAAGTTTCTGTGGAACAGGAACAGAGTTATCTGTAGTAATGAGTAAGAACTGAGGCTACAAACTTACAAATGAATCAGGGATCCAAACCCAAGAAAGATAGACAACAAACCAAATAAATAAGAAAGTTATACTCAAAGAAATAGATATACAGCAACCCTCAAGGGACTTTTAATTATATTTAAAATCTTGAAAGAGATAAAGGATGGGGGTTATAATCAAGAGCAAAGAACTGTGAAAAACTACCAATTAAAAAAATTCTGGAAAATATAAAGGTAGTCATTGACATAAGAAGTAAAATAGTTTACTGGATTCAGTTAAAAAATCAGTGATTAAAAGTGAGGACATCATTCAAAATACAGCACAGAGAGATGAAGTGACAGGAAATTAAAAGTAAAATAAAGAGACCTGATGCACAAACTGTAAGGCTCTGACATAAGTCTGCTGAATAAAAAGGTCTATCAAAGGTAAATAAAAATGTATATCAAGGCATATCAAGCAGGACAACTTTTTTAAAAACTTCCACTCTTAAATACCTTGTAGAAGCATAATTGCAGAACGTCAAAAAAGAAAATTCTTAAAAACCACTGTAGAAAAACTAAGAATGACAATCGGACTGATACAAAACTTCTAATCAGCGGAAACATGCAAGAATAAATGGAGCTCCGTCTCCAGAGTGCCAAGGAAAAGCAATACTCAATCTAGCATTCTATACCCAACTAAAACAACATTTAGCTCACTTGAAGTTTGTATCATGTGAAAGTATTCCTCATTCCCAAAAGTAAGTATAATAAAAAATTTTTAAGAGAAAATGAAATAGATATTTTCAGGCAAAGACTAGTTTATTATCCAAAGACCTTCCCTGACAAAATTTAAAAAAGAAGAAAAAATCAACAACAACAATAAAAAAAAGAAGAAAAATCCCAAGTAATAAATCCACAAGTAAGGTGAGGAATACAATTATTGGCTATAAAATAGAAATAGTTATTGGCAGCAAAAATAGAAGTAATAATTATTTTTTCTTATTTAGAGACAAGATGGAACCTAAAATTCTAGATAATAATGTGAAAAATAACAATGGGGGGGGCTAGGAGGGAAAATAAACATAGCTAATTCTTTGTTTTCTTTGAAAGTTATATTTTGCCCTTGTGTTCAAATGTTTAATGTAACCATTAAAAGAATAAAACCAGAATGTTCACAAACTGGTACAAAGCAGGAGGGGAAAAGAGAGCTGAAGGCAGGAAAGGAGAAAAAGGAAATAGAAGAAAAAGTATGAAAACAGAAACTCAGAGTAAAATAGCAGAGATACTCCAAATACATCAGCAATCACAATAATGTAGATGGGTGAAATTCACATCATAAAGAAACTCCTAGATCGACTGGAATAAGAAAAATAGGATATCTGCGTATGACACAGTTGAGTGGAAACTTTCCATTTCCTCTGAGCTAAGGGTGTATGTGTGTGTGTCTGTGCTGTATGTGTGTGTTGTGGGGGGAGAGAGGACACTAATTCAGTCTATGGGCTCTTTGTAAAAGATTTTGGTGGCACTTCAAAGTTCTGTGGGCCCAGTAGCACAATTTTAACTTTTGCCTATATTCTTTTACAAGGTGTAATTCAGTTAATTACCTGTTTTCATTGAAAGTTCATCTGAAAAGTGCAGAATACCAAACGTGAAGCAGATCAAAGTGAATTTTCAAAAAGGTGATGTCTATGGGAATGATTAAGAGACACCCCCAAATATCAGTTGGTTTATTCACCATATTAGAAATAGGTCAACATTACCACGTTATTCTAAATACAGCCATTAAAATTCCAAGGAGGGAAAATTTCACATATTACCGTTATTCATTGGATAATTTTAGCCAGACGATCATTCTTTCCTGGAGCCTGTATAAATCAATTGTAACAAACTGCAATTATCACCCTTGCAACTGACGGCTTTGTGGCAGATTTAAATTCCATTTTGCAAGTCTGCCAAAAACTCTCCTTTGCCTCCTAAGCTCAAAAGCCAGAAAGCAGCTGAAAGATGGTCACTGCTTTGTTCTTGAATGGAGCTAATTACAGAGATGTCTGCAGCGGGATGGGCGCTCTGCAGTCGGTGTGTAAATAGGGACCATTAGAGCTCATTTCAAGCAGACATCACTTCTAAAAAAAGAAACAGAACTTCAGATTTTAATTACTCTCATAGGAATTGTTACATTACACAGAACCTGACCATTTTTTCCCCTCACAATTTAGTTCAACTATCATGACAATTCTCTGTCATAAGAATGCTCTAATTTTAACATTTCTACAGATGGGTTGGTAAGAATGTGAGGTTTATTCTTCCCTTCTTTCCTCACTAGATTTATTTTAATCCTACATCACAGTCAGTTTAAAATAATTTGCATAGTATTGAAATATGTATTTCGTTCCTACACCTTTTCAGAGTAGTTATTTTTTAGTTTTTAAAATTCAACTAATCGACCATTTATTAAATCCTATATATGTTTTCCAAGCATTGCACTCAATGCTTTGGAAACATTTTCTGGCTTAATCCTCAATCTACCTTATAAGTGTTATTCTCATTTTATTTTTTAAAAAGATTTTATTTATTTGAGAGAGAGAGAATTGAGCACAAGCGGGGGCAAGGGGGGCACAGGGAGAAGCAGATGCCCCTCTGAACAGGGAGCCGGACATGGGGCTCGATCCCAGAACCCTGGGATCATGACCTGAGCCAAAGGCAGATGTTTAACTGACTAAGCTACCTAGGCGCCCTATATTCTCATTTTATAATTGAGGAAATTGAGGTGTGGTACGTGAACAAGTTCACACAGCTGGTAATTGGTTGAGCTGTGATTTAAATCTAGCTTCCAGGGCCCTTTCCTGCCAGCAAAATTTAGAAAGCAGTACCAAACAGCGTCTGCCCCTAGGGAACTTGGCTAGGAAGACTTAAGATAGTATCAGGTAGTTTAGGAACTGCTGTAGGAATTTTGGCCCTGTGTGTGTGTGTGTGTGTGTGTGTCCTTCTTTGTGTGTGTGTGTGTGTGCGTCCTTGTGTGTGTGTGTGTCCTTCTGTGTGCGTGTCCTTCTGGAGTATGAGAGATTATGGGGGCCAGGACTGGGGGGGACGGTGTTGACAGATGAGGTAGACTGTGCTCTTGGCAGTTTTTAGGTTGTGGTCCAAGATCAAACGATTGACCTTTCTTTAAGAACTGTTAAGCTTATAGAGAGGACTGCTTTGAGATGCTCTTTCTTTTTCTCATTTACTTGTATTCTGTGTCTGTGTTCTAAGCCCGACAATGTGCATTATCTCACTGATTTTCTTCTCTCTATCCTAAGAGTATTTATTATCCACATTACACAAGTTAGTGAATCTTTTTTTTAGTGATTCATTATATATTGTTTTAGACTCTGTTTTATTTTATTCGCAGTGACCCAACTCTGCTCAGATGGAAAAGCACCTGTCCTCCTTGAATGATTCATTTGGTGGGAACAACAAAACCATGTGCCAAAAAAAAAAAAAAAAAACCCCAAAAACAAAAACAAAACAACAACAACAAAAACATCATGTGCCAGAATGTTCTCTAACCCACAAAATCCCTCTATCAAAAAGAAAAATTTTATCATTTTATTATTGTTCATTGAAAATTAATCAGTGTTTCTTTTTCCTTTTTTATAGCCAGACTCTGTTTAGCCTCACCTCAAATTCTGTGTAGCATGTCGGCTTGAGATTTTAAAATAAAATGGGATACAAGGAGGGGTGGGGAGGTGATAAAGAAATAAATAGAGGCAGGGGTTATATTTACAGTTTAATTGTGATCTCAGTCTCTCTCTCTCTCTCTTTTTCTATCTATGTCTTTTTCTGGAAGGACAGTATTGCAGGTCAAGTTCCCCAGGGAAATCGACCCTGAGGTGGAGATTTGATTGCATCATGTTTACTGGGCGGTGCTCTCGGGTCAGCACCTGTAAGGGAAGGAAGCACAATTGGGCAGAAGTAGTAGTTGGACTGTGATGATGTCACAACTGACATCCCAGCTGATCCCACAGGGAGCTCTAGAGCCTGGATGGTCCTTCAGAAAGGTCCCAAATTAAGGGAAGAGGGATGAGCCCTTCTGCGCATGTGTCAGTCAGTCACTGACTGCAGGCTGCCCCCATAGCTGAAGTGGATCTACGCAAACAAAGGCAGTTGGGAAATTGGGGAACTTCAAAACTCAACTGGGAGTCAGATGGTGAACCTGCCAGCACTCTGGGCAGCTGGTAGAGTGAGTGCTCCAGTCCCAAAAGGCAGGGGTGAATCTGGGTGGCATTTACCACAGCATCCACGGAGATTTTTTGGGATTTTCTTAATTATGAAATACTTCAGATATACAAATGGAGAATAATATAACAAACACCTGCATGCCCATAATCCGGTTTAAAAAAAAGAGAACATTACAAATTCAGCTGAATTATACCCAGTGTACTTTTACCCAATCCCATTTCCTTTCCTCCATCAAGAAGTAATCACCATTCTAAGCTTGACGTTTCTCTTTTTCAAGTAAGGTGACCAATTGTCTTGATTTGCCTGGAACCGGGGGCCTGTGGGTAGGGGAGTGTCCCAAAATATGCAACTTTCAGTAATAAAACAGTAAAAGTTGCAGGCAAACCAGGATGGTTGGTCACCCTATCAGACCTATTTTATACTTTTTCTACATATGTATCAATTCACAAATCATGTATTATATTCCATGTTTAAACTTTATGTAAATGGGATCATGTTGCCTTATCACTCTACAACTTGTTTTTTAAACGCTAAATATAATATTTGTGAGATTGAGTCATGCGAATAATTATAGCTCAAGTTCATTCATTTTCACAGCTCCAGAAGATTCCGCTGCTTGGATACACCACAATTTATTTCTCCACTCTGCTGTTGATGGGACATTTTCGTTGCTTCTGGCTGTTCACTTCAAACCATGTTGCAAGTGGCATTATTGTATGTATCTCCATGCGCATGTCTGAGTTTTTCCACGTAGGGGTAGAACTGCTAGCCTGTCTTGCAAGCATACCTTCACCTTACTAGTTAACCAGAAAATTGCTCTCCAAAGTGATTGTACTAATCTTCCTCCCCACTAGCCAAGTTTGAGGGGTGCTAATGCTGCCAGTCTTTACCAAAGTTTGCTATTATCCTATTTTGAAAATATTGAAATCAAAGAGATCTAAGATTCTTGTTTTCTTTTTTAAAAATCTGCATTGTTCCCTACTGATTTTTAGGTATGTTAAAATGTAAATATTCACCAGATTTTTATTCTGTAGGACAATGATTTTGTTCTCACTTTGTACTTGAGGACATACTCCAGGTCCAATCAAGTTTTGAATACCCAGAAACCATCACAATGCTTGTCACATAGTAATCACTCAGTGCATACTTGTTGACTTAATGAATGATCAAATTCATTGAGTGTTCTATTTCTTGATCATGTTATATTTCTTAAATATCTATGGAAAACCTTAGTAGTCATTAATTCACTCAACAAATGTTTGTCAACTACCTACCATGTTCCAAGTGTGGGAATATAGCAGTGAACAAAAAAGACAAAAAACCTTGCCCTTGTGAAACCATACTCTAGTGTCATGTACTTAACCCCAAGCTGCAGTAGATGAAGAGACAGCGATCAGTTAGGCACAAAGTGACCAGAGAAGGCTGCACGAAGGAGATGAAGCTTCAGCTAGCCTCGGAGGATGGTGCACTGAAGATCTCAAGGGAAAACGCCAGGCACTGAGGTGGAAGGGAATGGAATGTGGTGTAACATGAAAAGAGGTGAGCAGAGGGATTCAAAGTGGGAACCAACAAAGGCCCTGGAAGGCAATTTTTAAGTTCATATTTCTGGAGTAAAAAACACTGACTCAAAGTTTTGGAGCAAAGAAGCAACATGGCAAAAGATCTGTTCAGGGCAGATAGGTCTGGTTGTTTAGTGTGAAAAGTCTGAAACCTGGGGATTGAATAAGGCTGCTGCAAAAAGCCAGACACCTGGGAGACTTCTAGACTCTCCACTCCGCCCCACCCCCCACATACACACCTGCATCCAGGGAGTAGCCAAGTTCCTTCAATCCTGTCTCTTTAGTAGCTTCTGGAGTCACAATGCTGGTGGATGGTTTCCCTAAAAGGCAAACCCAATCATGTCACTGCTGTTTCGCATCCATCAACTGCCTCCATACCTCTTACAATAAAATCCAAGCTCTAAAACATGGTCCACAAGGCTCCGCATGACCTAGCTTTGTGCACCTGTTCCCATGCCCTCAGAGCTCTGTGTTACAAACTCTGAATGATGTTTCACATTTCCATAATTGGGCATCCTGCCACTCTTTGTACTCAAAACATGTTTCCCCGAGGATCTGGAAACTTGTTCTTCCTCCAAGTTCCAGCTGCTGCATTAGTTTCTTAGAGGAGCCTTCTGTAGACACTCATTCCCAATGAACACCTTCATACACATCACATTGTGTTTGCAGTTATAAGTTTGTCTTCTCTGCTAAAGAGGGAGCTTTTTGACAGCACAATCGGGGCCAAAGCATGGACACAGCTTACGTCCATTAGATGCAAGCTCCACGAAGAGTCCACCCATATCTCTTTTGTTCACCATTATCCAAGGATGAATGCATATAGACAATTAATCAATCTTTGTTGGATTCATGGAAGATAGAAAGTACTTAATAAACATTGAATGGATGAATTGCAAGTGTTATGTCATGGGAGGGGAATTGGACTAAATTTTCCAAACACCTAGGGATTGATACTTTTTTACGTATTGCCTGTTGATTAAAAATTGTAAAGCTAGCCATCTGTAGAAACTTAGTTTATATGATAAGATGTCCCCTTGGTGACATGCCTTATGTTGTGTGGCTCACAATCAGGCATTTAGGTGGTGCATCTGTGTTGTTGAAGATGGCGATGATAAACTTATTATTAAATAGCAAGTATCTTCAGTTTGTGATTAAAGAAATGGAAATGTCAAGGGGCTTAATGACTAACTCAAACTCACCCCACAAAAATGCACAATCTCCCTCTCCCAAGAGGCATTTTCCTTTTCAGTCCACACTTTATTTATTCACAGTCCGCCAATATCATTGCAAATGAGCTCAAGCCATTTAACTTCAAAGCCAGCCAGAGCCTATGACCTTGAGATTTAAAACCATAAAGGAGTACAAAGTGAACAACCATTTTTATGTACTTTCTGGACGACCACAGATCTCTTTTCAGACCAAATGTCATTACATGGAGGGCACTCCTGCAACTTCAGAAGGGAGATACTAGAATTGCCCAACAAAGGACTCCGGTTGGCATACTGAAAAACCCCAGCACAAGGCCCAGCTCACAGCAGGTCCTCACTTGAATGAACGAGTGCTCATTCCTAATTTCTCTTATAAGTATCAAAGATGGCAACCATAAAAAAATTAGGAAAAAAGCAACTCTACTATATCTGTAATCTTTACTCTTGAAGATTGTTTTCACTTTGTACCTTGTTCTTGTTTGAAAAGAGTCCAAGCATTTCCTTCCTGTTTCTGACATTTTTATAGCTGTAAATAAATAAATTATCTTAACTCTTTCTTTTCCTTCAGTAACTTCCCTTTTGCTTCCAAACAAAGACCAAATTCTTGAGCCAGGCCTCAACGCTTTACAGTGGGCATCCTCTTCCCCCACTGTTCCTCTGAAAGCACCTTGCATTGCAGCCCAAGGGAACTCTGCTATTTCCATACATGTTCTAGAATTTCCCACCTGTGCCTTTGCTCACACAGATGCTCCAACTGGAATGCCCTTTCATGCTGGCTGCGGGAGAGGGTAGCAGGATTCAGAGCTTCAGCTATGGGTCAAGACAGGCTCCACCACCTACTGTTGTAGGACTTTGAGTGAGTTACTTGTGCTGGTGGTCCGCCTGTTTGGTCTTAGACACACCCTTTTCCCTTCCCCTGCTCCCCTCTGAGCCCTACAGGCTGTGTTTCCCGGACCCCAGGGTCAGCCAAACGGAGGTACCAGTGGACCACCAGTGGACAGAGAAAGGAAGAAGCTGGAGTGTTTCTTGTCTCGAGTAGTAGCAGCATCTCCTCCTTGGCTCCAGCTACCGCCAGACAGGCCTGCTGTGATTTCCACTTCCTGGGGGTAAAGAGAGGGAAGGAGTCCCAAGGATCTCACTTGAGCCCTGCATTCAGCTATGCCTGAAGCAGTAGGATGTAACCTGCAATTCTCATTTATGTGAGCCAATGCATTCTCTTTTAAAACTTAAGCCATTTTGACTTGGGGTTTTTATTTTTCACCATAAGGAGCAAATAGTATTTCTTAATTTAATCCCTAAGTAAGAATAACTTCTCACTTATCAAGTACATGAGAGAAAAACTATTCTTAAATCACTAGGATGCAGGGTAGAAAATACTACTTGGTGTAGGAAAGATGTGACTTCAGAAGTGGGAGAGTGACTTCCATCATGACCTGTGGGGGGTGGGGAGGGGGGATGGAGCCAAGGCATTCAGGTTGAAATGGGAAGCCAAGGAAGGGTTTTGAACAGTGGTATGTCATGATTTAAGCTGAGCTGTAGGCAGATTACTATGGGCACAGTGTGGCCTGTAGAACCACTGCATTGCACAACTCCAGGGGGTGCCATTCACCTAGAATGGTGTTCCCTGGAGTTGTACCATGTGCAGCCTTGAGCCATGGAGAGAAGCTGAAAATATAGCCAAAGAATTTCTGTCCTCCGGGAGAGAGGTGCAGGAACTTGGGCAGTAATAGAAGGCAGAGGATGGATTTTAGACACACTCTAAAATAATTGGAAAGTTTCAATGTGGGGAAAGGAAGAGGTGTCAACAGAAAGATGGGAGTTGGGAGGAAGAGTAGATTTGGTGGAGACAGAAAGTTCCTTTTCAGACAAGAGATTTTAAGGCAGTAATGGGAGGAGGCTGGTGGCTGCTGACAATGGAACTGGGCCTCGGGGAAATAGGGCTGGGAATACAGATCTGGAAATCATTCACACGGAGATGGTACTGGAAAGCACAGTTTGGAAGAAATTGCCAAGAGAGAACATATGTGTTAGGAGAGGGCCAAGGAATGTTCCTTACGGAGCAGCTACATAAAAAGGGCAAAGAGGGAACATGAGTCAGAAAACTGGACTGATGAGGGAGGAATCAGAGAATCGTGAGAAAACTCAGAATCATGTCAGGAGAACCAAGGACGAGTTTCAGAAGGGAGGGGCTGGCCATTCCCACACCCCCTTTTCCCTCTACAGTAATTGCTGAAGTGTTTGTCAAGGGGCACGTGGGTGGCTCAGTCGGTGAAGCGTCCAACTCTTGATTTGGGCTTAGATCATGATCGCAGGGTTGTAAGATTGAGCCCCATGTCCGGCTACTTGCTGGGCTTGGAGCCTGCTTGAGATTCTTCCTTTCCCTCTCCCTCTGCCCCTCCTCCCTTCTCTTCCTCTCTCCCTCTCTAAAAAATAAAATAAAATAAAATTGAAGGGTTTGTCAAGATGAGGCTTCCATCAGCCTGGGTCTCTGAGCAACTACGGTGAACAGAGCCCCAGATGACCTGGATGGACATCTAGCTTGAGTGAGAAGTAACCTTTGTTGCTAAAAGCCAAGAAGAGTGTTTTATTGTTTCGTCAGCAAAGCCCAGCTCATCCTGACCAACACATGGTTGCCACCTGGGGATGAGGGAATGGGTAGAAAAAGCATAATCAGAGATCATAGCATGTTTGCAAGATTAGGGGGGAAACTGGCAAAAGAAACTGAATATGTAAGAAAGGGTAGAGTTGGTTGGTCTTGGCTCTGGGGGAGGGTCAAGGGCTGTGTTATTCCTGTGCACACCAGCATACCACAGTGCAGGTTTCCTGGTTATGTGGCCAACACACCAGGTCTTCCCAGGATGCCACTGGGTCCTGTGGAGCTATAGGCCAGTGGGGAAGATGCAGCAAAAGCTCAGAAGGTGTTGTTCTGTGATATACAGCAAGAGCAGGTTTCCTCTCTCATCTGCTAGGGCAAGGCACTGAGATGTCCAAACCCAGGAAGCATCTCAGAACTGCACTCCCCGGACATGAGACAGGCAGCTGGAGGGTGACCAACCTTCTCCATGCAGCCGCATGGAGAGCTCATCTCCGTTCTGTGGAGCACTTAAGACTGAGGTGGAGCTTAGTGGAGGGGGTAGGAAGAATCAAGCACAGGAAATACTCTATAGTATTTCCTATAAATACTATAGAAGAGAAGCAGCCTTGTGTTAAAGAAGTGTGTTTCTTGATTTTAAGTAATGGCTTACCCAGAAAAAGCTCAGGTCCCTTTCTGTTTCCAATCCCTTGTTTAGACTTGATTCTTACTGCTCTATTTTCTGAGTAACAATTGATGGTGAATGACCCTTGTTCTTGAGGCTCAGGTACATCCCATCAAGGTATTTTATCCCATGGGTAAAATAAATCACAAGGAAAGAATTGGGTGAACTATAGTAAAAAAAAAAAATTAAAATTAAAAAAAATCACACTTTTTTTTAAGCCACTTGAACGAAGATTGTCATCTCCTGAAAAGCAGTGGCCAGTCTTGTCACTGTGTCCCCAGCATATAGCTTAGTGTTTGGCACAGAGTCAGCACTCAGAAAAACTGTTTGCTCACTGAACAAATGAACGAATGAGTGTTTTGCTGCATTGTGGTTGCGTAGATTGCTTTAGAAAAAAAATCACAATTACAGGTAATACAAGGAATCTGCTGGGCTGGACCCATGCATCTGGGACCATTGAACTATAATTCATAGACCCGAGGGACAACTACCTCTGCCATTTTGACTTCACTCTGCTGCTCAGAGCTTGGCTTTAATTGTGCAGATAACGGGCTCAACCAACAACAAACTCCCTGGCCTGAGTTTCCCCATCCGTTCAGTGTGAGGACTGAAGTAGTTAGCAGCAGGACCCTTGTTAATCTCTGTTACACTGACTGTTCTCTCACATCCCTGAAAATATGCATTTTTAAACAAAAGCCTGTCTAGTAAGTTGGGAAGTTTCTAACATTTTTCTTCTGTGAAACTGTAGCAATCTGTTGTTAATGTAAAGAGAGAAATCCATAACTTCAAGGCCCCTTATTACTGCCCTCTTCCCCTCTCCTCTCTCAAAATGAGCAGGTCATGTCTGCAGACTTCTTCAAACTCTACCCTGACATTTTCTCTGGAAGACACTCCTTTCACAGTAGGTGGGTCCACAACATTAAGCCAGAGGTTCCCTTTACACACACTGATGCTTATTTCCCTCAGTAAAAGGGTATTTCCTTCCTTCCTTCCCTCCTTCCCTCCTTCCACAAGCATTTAGGCATTAAATACAGGCACTAAATGCAGGAGATGCAACTATGAACAAGTGAGACATGGAGTTCCCATCCTAGGTTTGGTCAGAGATTTAGGTAAGTAAGCAGATCGGTGTTTGGTGCGATGTAATGACAGGAAAAATGTGAGTTGGGAAGAAAGTACGCTGGAGGCATCCAACCCAGGCTTGGAGGGTCTGGGTTTCTGAGTGAGTGATGCTTACGCTGTGATATGAAGGTTAACTGTGAGCCAGGTGAGGGGCTGGGTTGAGGGAAGGAGTGGATAGTCAAAGGAATAGCATCTCCCCTCTCTGAAGACACCAAACTTTACTCCCTTCTTAACTTGCTCTGATCTCAAAGGCTGTAATTTTCAGGAGTTATTGACTTTTTTTAACCTCTAAGGAGACTTGGGACTTCATGGACTTCAAAAACATTTTTGCTGATGCCTACGGTAAATGGAAGCTACTGCATTTTGCTGTTTAAAAGCACTTGCCTTCCAAGGATGTAGAGAAATAAGAGCTCTGGTGCGTCGTTGGTGGGGATGCAAACTGGTGCAGCCACTGGGGAAAACAGTATGGAGGGGCCTCAAAAAATTAAAAATAGAACTATCCTGGGGTGCCTGGGTGGCTCAGTCGTTAAGCGTCTGCCTTCGGCTCAGGTCATGATCCCAGGGTCCTGGGATTGAGCCCCACATCGGGCTCCCTGCTCCACGGGAAGCCTGCTTCTCCCTCTCCCACTCCCCCTACTTGTGTTCCCTCTCTCGCTGTGTCTCTCTCTGTCAAATAAATAAAATCTTTAAAAAAAAAAATAGAACTATCCTGTGATCCCCTAATCACACTACTGAGTATTTACCCAAACGAATTCAAAGGGATACATGCACCCCTACGTTTACTGCAGCATTATTTACAGTAGCCAAATTATGGAGGTAGTCCAAGTGTCCACTGATGGATGAATGGATAAAGAAGATGTGATACACACACACACACACACACACACACACACACACACACACACTGGAATACTACTCAGCCATAAAAAAGAATGAAATCTTGCCATTTGCAATGATGTGGGTAGATCTAGAGAGTATAATACTAAGTGAAGTAAGTCAGTTGGAGAAAGACAATACCATATGATTTCACTCATTTGTGGAATGTAAAAACAAACAAAGGGAAAAAAAGAGACAAACCAAAAATCAGACTTTTAACTCTAAGGAATAAACAGATGGTTACCAGAGGGGAGGTGAGTTGGGGGGGTTACGTGAAGGGGACTAAGAGTACACTTACCTCGATGAGCACTGAGTAATGTATAGAATTGTTGAATCACCATATTGCACACCTGAAGCAAATATAACACTTTGTTAACTACACTGGAATTAAAATAAATAAATAAATGAATGAATGAATGAATAAATAAATAAATAAATAAATAAAGGCACTTGCCTTCATTTTACCTCAGTGCTTGGGATTAAAATTTAGTATGTCATGTTCCCCTCCTCTTCCAATGAACACCACAGGTTGGCCTGTTCTCCCACAGCTACTTATTGGGTTCCAAAGCACCCAGCACAGGGCAATGAATTATTGGAGAGATCTACATGATGCAACTTTGTATCACATTTGCAGGGCTGCGTAAGAGAGATCTATTTATTCATTTTGGAAGAAGCATACGAAACCTGTTCATTCAGAGGACAATCACTTATTTTCAAGTTTTGTTTTTTTTTTTAATGGAGGTTCTAGGGCCATCTACAACTTGGTATTTTTACCAATATCTATCCCCACTGCACTGTCAGGAATTTGATTTTAATTGCTAATTTTAGTATTTTGTAGTACATTTAACTTATTTTTCTTTTATTCATTCACCCAGCAAACATTTGCAGAGCACCTCTACTTCATCACATCGTTGTACATCCAATGCTTTGAACATAGTTAATAGCTTTATAAATATTAAACTAAAGACATAAAAATACACTAATCTCTAAATCTATTCAAGCTTAGAATACTTAAAGAGTAATCCCAAAACAATTAAATCAAGAAAACTTTTCTCAGAAGAAAAAAAAAAAAGCAGGATGTTATATTTCGGTGGATTTTTAAAAAGATGCCACCTAAGTCCTACTTTCTTTATCATATTAACATAAAGAACAAATCAAATTTGTAGAGAAGTGTAAATAGGTAAAAATAAATTTATCCTTTAAGTTCGGCCAATCAATCTTAGTAGGTATTTTTATATTTACTTTCAGTTTTCTTGAGCCTTAGTTTTCCTCATCTATGAAAAGAGAGTTCACTCGTGAATTTATTAACAAACATATACTGAACGCCTACTATGTGCCAGGCACTGGTTTAGGCTTTGGGAACACAGTGGTAAACAAAACAGACACAATTCCTGTCTGTATGGTGCTAATAATATTCTCATGAAGATAATAATACTAATATGGGATTGCTCGGAAGATTAGCTATTAACGTAATTAAGCATTCTGTGAGTTGCAAAGTGCTTTGTAAACCCAAGGCTCCTCAATCTGAGAACTGCTTTATTCTTCGTTCTATCTCCACAACTCGGTAGGTTTCAGTAAGTGGTGATCTGAGTAGATACAAGGGCATCAACACTATCACATTTGGCCACTAGAGGTCCTCCACAGTCATACCCAACATTAATCCATTCTATTTATTATATTCATTCATTCCAGTATAATTTACCAAAAGTAATTTAAGAAAGTTGGTCATATTAAATAAAATGTATTACATGAAACCCTAAGGGACTCTCCACAAGAGATTAATTATATTAACCTAGATATCACATCCCATGCAATAAGAATTATGCTATCCCTGGCTGAACACCAAAAATTAAGAAAATACTCTATATTAATGTTTTATCACAGCAGTCTCGCAAAACAAACCACTTCACCACCATACATACTTCTTTTAAGATAAATCAATGTAGGGATGCCTGGGTGGCTCAGTCAGTTAAGCATCTGCCTTTGGCTTAGGTCATGATCCCAGGGTCCCGGGATGGAATTCCGAATCCGGCTCCCTGCTTGCTCGGCAAGGAGCCTGCTTCTCCCTCTGCTGCTCCCTCTGCTTGTGCTCTCTCTCTGACAAATAAATAAATAGAATCTTAAAAAAAAAAGATTAAATCAATGTCTACATCATTTTTAATGGCTATATTATATTCTATTTTATAGTTATACCAATATTACTATGTGCCAAAGTTAACTTATCACTAAATTTTTGCATGTATTATTTCTTCAAGATCAAGTCTTGTGTTTTCCTATAAGAACAAAACAGTACCTTTATAGGAAAACAGCTTAAATTTAATAAAATATTTGTCTTTGTGTTTTCATATTTACTGGCAATTGTTTAATGTTTTCCTAATATTCCCCCAAATTTCATAAACTCATGAATTTAAGGTCAAAACTTTATACACAAATTTTCCCCACAAATATTTAGGAAAATATAATAAGAATTTGGCCTAGGTGGTGTTTTCCTGTTTTCTTTTTTAAAACATCACAGGAAATACATATTGAATACATACGGAACTGCTTTTTATAATTGCTCTGATCATGAATATACAAAAACATGAGTATTTCAAGACTCTTCTCACTGAGTGTGAAATCAAGAGAGAATTGCAGGAACTGGAAATTCCTACTGTCAGGAGACTTCCATGAACACAAGACTGGTGTAGGCTATAGAACTGTGCTTTAATAACTGATAAATTATTTCCATTATCTTGGTGATTATTAAATATGAGCCTTACTGAGACAAACTTCTAACAGATACAGCAACTTAGGGAACAAATACTGCTATTTAATGGCAGAATCTTACAATCTCCTGGGAGCAGTGATGTGAATTCCACAAGTATGAAAAGGGCAGTTTAAGTAGCAAAATCAAAACTATTCTCAAATTATGAGTTCTTAATATATGCAATTTCTCACATGAACTGAGTGATCAGAATGCATTCACAACACACAAAAAAAGCACACTGAGAATTTGATGCATATGTTTAAGTTTTAATACTTGAGAAAACAGAAGTTAAAATTTGATACATACACTGCTGCACAAGAAAAGAATATATACAAATTTGGATTCCAATGGAGTCAGTATGTGGACCTGGATGTACAAATGTAACAAAACAACCTGTTATTGAAGGCTTTTAAAGAAGTAACAGATTTTTAAATCAGGTAGAGATTAATAGATTGCAGAAGGAACAGTAATTGTTTCTCAAAAAATTTCCCTTATCCATTAAAAATTGTAAACTCTGTGTGGCGAGGAAAGTTAGAGGTCACCTAATTCATCAAGATATTTTGAAGACGTAAGACATAAATGCCCACTGTAAGCCCAAACAATCTAAAAATAACCAGCATTTCATTTTCCTCTGAAGATCAGTTTGATATACCAGTCATGTTCACAAATTTTAGCAAAGAAAAATAAAAACTCATTCCATTCTTTTTTTGAAATACATGTTATTTTTTTCCACCAGGTGCTTTAGTAATTTAAGCTTAATTCATTTTGTTAAATATGAAACATGAAAAATCTTTTAAAACCTTGCACTCTTAGAAGAAATGAAAATGTCTTTCCAGCTTCAACAATGTATTTTAAAAACTGTGAAAATGATTAGAAACACTAGCTCTTTAAGAGCATTTCAAAATATATTTGAAGAAAGTATCTTTCGGCTGTTGTTTATTTTTGAAAATCTTTATCTTGAAAGGGTAAGCTTCAAGCGTATCTTGAAAGGGATCATTCAACATCAATACAATTGGAGAAATTCCCTACTGATGAAGAATAGGGTCATTTACAAATTAACTTCCAATTTTCCAAAACATTCTTGGAATTTGTGCCAGATGCCTATGGGATACTTTTATTCCTGATTACTCTATATAAAAGTTACTGTTTAATATTGTAAAATCTACTTTATTTCCATAGGTTGGTTAGAATATCATTGTTTTTTAAGTTCTAGAAGTTACCAATACCGAAGTACTGTTTGATTTTATGTGGGAATAAACTCCTTCTTGAAAGTTAAATTCTTCTCTTTGAAAGATGCATTAAATATTTCTGATCACTAAAAATGTAAAGCTTCTAGCACTTCTTGAACACTGATTTCACTTTCCAAAAATGTAAATATTCTCTCAATGCCCAGAGCAACAGAACTAAACCAAATATTTAGAGACTGTCTCTTTTAAGAAGTATCCATTATTCCAAAAACAAGCCTGCATATATCTCTGATTTTAACTGTATTCCTCAGACAAAAGATCACTTCGTTTTATACAAAGTTTTCTTGCTTTATAATCCAAAGAATGTTAGTAGTCAGCTTAAGATGCTTATCTTATAATTGCACATTTGTGTAAACCATTATTTTTCTTTAGAAAACACATTGTAGCCTAAAATAGGGAAACACAAACCTCAATATTGAATATAATAACCTATGATAACTGATAATACTATAAAGTTATTAAACACACCCTTAAAACTTCTGAAAGTACATTAATAATTTTTTAAATAGCCACAATCCCTTAAAAAACAAATTATTTACAAATATCTTAGAGCAAAGGAACCTATGCAGTCATTACATGATGTGGATATGTTCCTTGGAGAATCTGCCTAGAGAGCAGAAAATGCTGCATATATCCTGTCCACTTGCCATTGAAAAACTGAAAGCAGCATGACTTTATTAAAGAAAATTAATGTAATTGGAAGGACCTAATTAAAACTGGCATTGTGCTATCTAAAGAAAAATAACAATCACGTGATAGAATTTTTATATAGCACCAACATAAGATTCTTTAATAACACCTTAATTTTAAGATTGTTAACATATAATTCTGATGTTAAAACATTATTTTAAATGTAAAAATTCATATCTGCACTCAGAGGAAACTATATTAAAAATATTTGTAATATGCAAAAAGTTACTAAATCAGTTTCCCCTTTCACATTGCACAACATCCATCTAAAATATAAGGTGTAGATTCTTATAAATAATACATAAAAAGTCTTGGGGTTTTTTTTTTTTTTACTAAATTTCAGTTTATATTTCAATATCTTGTGTTTTTTTTTTACCAAAAATATAATAAAATATTACCAATGTTAATATAAGCCAGTCAAAAAAATCAGTTCCTTCTGATTTGGAAAGCTTAAAAATTTTAAGTAACAGGATTCTACCAACCCTAGAGCAATGTCAAGCTAATCAGCAGCAGCCACTGGTACTTAGTATTGTTCAATCAGATAATGCTGATCAAAAAATTAAATTAGGTGCCTTTTGTAAGACAAGTGCCAAACCGTTGCTATTTTACCAAAATGCAATAACTAATTTTAACAGCACCATGGTTGCTATTAGCCAGTATATAACCTCCATATTTAATGCATATTCAAAAATACAGCAATTATAGTTGTAACTCTAGTAGTGTTATTTAACTCACTTCCCTTAGAGGGCAGACATTAACAAAGATGCTATGTATCAAAAATCCTATCAACGTCTATTATTAATAAGAACCTTATGGCAAGTTTACAACCGTCTACCTCAAAAGGATACCTTCTAGAAAATTCAGAAATGTGAATTCTGATACACCCTTTACCCCCATCCCCAACCTCCAACCCCCACCTTACTGTGCCTAATGTCTGAGCTATTCGGACAAACAGGAGAAACTTTCAAGATGTGATGCTAACACATTCACTCTCTTCCTTTCCCGTTTTCTTAAAACGACACATTTGTATTTATTTCCTAGGTTTCTTACTTCCAGTCATAACAAAATAATGGTCATCGTCTTCCTTTTTCTTTGTGGTAGGTTTTTTATCTCCACTAACTGCTTCCTTACCAGATGAGGGTGGTTTCCTGGTTGAAGCCGGGGCTTTGCCACTTTTTGGAGGCCCTTTAGCTGAATACTGGCTCTTAGTGGCAGTCTGTGCTGACTTTGGTACAGGTGGTGTCTTGACAGAAGACTGGGGAAGACTCACGAGGGACAGTGGGGTACGGCCAGGGGACTTCGAGGAGCTGGGTCCCATCTTCTGGGATGGACTTTTATTCTGGGGCTGCTTTTTGGCAACTGAACCCATATTCTTATCTTTTGATTCCTGTGCAACTTTTGTGGGTACAACTGAGGATACAGAGAGTGGCTGGTTTACATTTAAGGCTGACTTAAGTTTCTGTGCTGGCACTGCCCTGGCTTGGGGGGCTCCATCAGAGGGATGAGATCGTGTTCCTAGACTTGTGGGTATAGTTTTGGAACTGGATTTTGTCATTTTTGCAGGGGAATGGAGAGAGGGGGAAGGTTTAGGCCTTACGTGTGTATTTGCCTTAGGCGGCTTTGGACGCTTTGATGATGAATTTGAATGTGCCGCGGAGTGAGACTCTGCAGTATCCCTGGAAGGTACAGGAATGTGTTTCAAATGCTTTGGTTCAGTTTTTCCAGAAGACTTATTTGGCAAAAGTGCAGACTCAGGCACATCTCTGGGCTTCTGGGACGTAACAAGCTTGGCCTGAGGAGTACTGGGTGATGAGATATGTTTTCTCACTGACTGAGATTCACAAGGTGCGGTTCTTGATGAGGCGGGTGAAGAAGTGCTTTTACCTACTGCATTGTTTGAAGGAGCCTGTGGTTTCTTTGCGATGCCTTTTGAAGATTTGAGCTTAAGATGAGAAGACGCTGCCGGAGAATTTGGCAATTTGGAACGGACCAACACAGAGCCCAGATTCCCTCCTTTCAGGGAAGATGCAGGCAGCAACGCACCCGGTGGACGTACCTGCTTTTCTTTGCTCCTTGGAATACCAACTGGCGTGCCAGGTTTTGATTTTTGTTTCTGAAACTTGCTAACAGCTGACAAAGGATTCATTTCAGGAGGCTGAGGTGTTCTGGCGGACGAGTCAGGTACACTTTCATTGGAAACTCCTTTTTGAAAGGCTAGAATTTTTTGTTCTAATGTAGCAAACTGTAATATTCGACAGGGATCATATTTAAGCAAAAATCCTTGAAGAGTATCCCAGCCTCCACCAACACGGACCATGACATGTTTTCCATGGAGCATCTTTTCCCCCAAAAGAAAGTAAAAACAAAAACAAAAACAAAAAAACGTAAGGTTCACAGTTACAATTCATTAGCAGGCATAATTTGTGATGTATATGACCTATGAAATTCAGAGTATTTGCCAGCAGCTTCACTATAAATTGATAGCCTATTTCTTATATTATTAAAATAATCAATTTAATTCATACTGAATCATGCAACTAAATACAGGTCCTCTAATTTGTAAGAAAAACTTTTACACATAACTTGCATCCTAAAAATCCAAATTACAAATATACAAAATTGCAAGGGCAATACTGTTCAATAAAGAGGAAGAAAAGAGAGAGGAAAGAGGGAGGGAGATGAAGAGAAGGAGAAATGAGTACTTACAGAAACTATGCCTCATAATAAAGAAAAAAAATTATGGAAGGAAGATAAAAACAACTAAAATTTATACTTTACAATAAATTACTTTCATATATATTTTAGCAATTTAATCTTTCATAAACCTTGATATAATTTATGATTAATTCTTCTTTGCAGGCAAGAAAATTATGGCTCTGCGAGGTTGCGGAAATTGTCTCAAATCACACAGCTCTGGCCTGGCCTCAAACATACCAGGCTGCCCAACCCAAATGGTGCTTTTGTGCAGACAAGATGCATCCTTGGGTCGGCCAGCACAGTCCCAGCTGATTTTCAGGCCCCTATTCATTCAGCAGGCAACTCTGCACCATTGTAGGAGACTGCCCTGCAAATTTTAACTCTAAATCCCATGCTCTGTGCACCATCATTGTATCAGACTGCCTTAAAAAAAAGAAAGCTAATTAAAAAATAGAAAGTCTTGGAAATGTTTCTGTGTGAGTTGGGCGGGGTATGGGGAGGTAACAATAATATATGAAATTTAAAAATATGGATGGTGAAATATTTTTAAATACTTGTATATTATATTCCTAAATTGGGAATAAAAGAGCTCTTGTATCAGAAGTGGACAGAATACTGAACAGGTGAAACTTCAATCTCTTTACCAATAAACAGGACAGTTAATCAACTGCGGATCGCAGATGGGACAAAGGAAGGAAATGAATATGCACATCAGGATACTGGTAAACACACTGATGCTGTGTCAATGAAAAAAGATTTTATTTTATTTATTTATTTATTTTTATTTTTTTTTTTTTAAGATTTTATTTATTTGCGAGAGAGAGAATGAGAGACAGAGAGCATGAGAGGGAGGAGGGTCAGAGGGAGAAGCAGACTCCCTACTGAGCAGGGAGCCCGATGCGGGACTCGATCCCGGGACTCCAGGATCATGACCTGAGCCGAAGGCAGTCGCTTAACCAACTGAGCCACCCAGGCGCCCTGAAAAAAGATTTTATACTTAAGACCCAATCTATACATTATTATAAACTGCAATGTTTCTACCTCCTTTTCTTATTACTGATATTTAATCTTATTACATGTATTGTTTTAGTTTTTTCTTATGATGGGAAATTCCTTTTTAGAAAATTTGAGAAGTGGAATAAATTAGCTGAGGTATACAAAGATTTTTTTTCCCAACAATTATATTAAATGTCTGAATAGTCTTAGCTATCCTTGGTAGTTTATTGTGTTAAAGGTGTCTACCCAAACTCATTATATACTCATGAAAGCAAGTATTCCATATTTTTCCTGTACAGTAAAATTATTTCATTAATAACACTCCCTATTCCAATTTTTTAAAAAGTAAAAGGAAAGCAAAAGGAATTTGGTAAAACAATAAATCCAATTTCAAAATAAGACCTGTATGTAAATAGGATGTAAATGATGGACTTACTCTTATAAAGAGTATTTTATCCCCAAGTCGGTACCGTCCTTCAGATAAGTACTCAATAGAGAATCGATGGGAACAACTACAAGGAGGGTCCTCAGCAATATGTTTAACCTAAGATTAAAAATAAACAAAATTTAGTGCTTGTGACAAAAAATATTTAACATTAAAATGCAAGGTTATTTGATAGATGGGAAAATCAAATTCAAAGATAAAAATTTAAAGACACTTGAACCATTTATTATCTCTCCTTTACTTGTTGACAAATATTGAGATTAGGATTTTTTTTTAAGTAATCTCTAGACCAAACATGGGGCTTGAACTCATGACCCTGAGGATCAAGAGTCATATGCTCTACGGACTGAGCCAGCTAGCTCCCTGAAAGATACTGAGATTAGACATTAATCTAATAAAAGCTGACAGTGACAATCTTTTTTTTTTTTTCCTTTTTTAAAGTAGGCTCCACACCCAATGTAGGCTCAAACTCAGAAACCTGAGATCAAGAGTTGCATGCTCTCCTGACTGAGCCTGCCAGGAGCCCCAGTGATGAAGTCTTGGGTCTCCCTCTCTCCCTCCCTACCCCACCTCTCTCCCTCTCTCTCCCTCTCTCTGCCTAAGTGCAATCAGGGTCCTAATGCACTCACTGACCGCTGGAGGTCTGTGAATGTGTACAACAGTGAAGTCAATTCAAAACACATTTATTAAGTCATAGGAAACACCTGAGTTCATTGTTAAGCTTGAATTGTTTTATGCCCTGGATTAATATATCTGTGTCAAGTCAAAGATAGGCCAGTCGGATAAAGCTTAAGTAGGAATTCACACTTGTCCCTTAACACTATGCTAAATTAACATTTGGAGGGGGATATCAAGATTGTTCCAAAGTTACTGTTAAAATAACCAGAGGCGTATTTATATCTATTCACCCAAGATTGGGTGAAATTATAAAGAATTCAATTCAAGAGGCATTTTTCTAAAAGTGCTCACTTTGTTTCGATAGTCTGCTAAGGAGATGAGAATTGAGGAGAAATCCCTACTTCTATCCCTCAAGGAGCTTACAGAATTTTTAACTGCAGTAAACATCTAAAAAATTATAAAAATGAATATAAAAAATTCAGGAATTCTATACTTAAAATATGGAAATTATAATAAACTGATCAAAAAATAAAAATATTTGTTGAGATGTTTGATTGAAAAAAAAGTTGCATATCAGTCACCATGGAAAATATTTTGTTTTCCTAAAATCACATTTTTGAAAAAGCAAGGCCATGAAATATTTTTCTCAATTATTTGTCACACAGTGTATATCTACACAAACTCATTTAATTGAACTTGGGTATGATGTTAAACCAAAGTCTCTTCAGATATGCCCAATTTAGCTAAGCACTAAGAGAAGTGCGTGATTGTCTTCATTATCTACCCAAAATGAACAGCTAAAGGTGGATTCACCAGGGCATGATCAGAAGGGTCCGGAATTTATCTCTCTACATCATTCATTTAACAAAATAATATGATCATAAATAGAACTGATTTTCATAGGCCATTCAATTAAGTTTCTCTTGTTCATAGCCTGGTATATGTGTATGTGTACACACACATTCATGCACACACATGCACCTGCATAAAATAGCTAAATATAAACTGAATGTGGGTAAAAAATTTACAATTATTGAAACCATTTACACATTAGTTAACCAAAGTACTCTGAAAGGAGGTATTTTTTTCGGTCACTACTTTCTATCCCTAAAAGTTTCAAAAGCATACAGAATTATAGCTAAAGACAGCACTCTAAATAATGAATCAGATGATAATTGTTCCTTACTTTAAACACGACTCTAAAATCTCTGTAGATCATGTATGTATAGGTGGACACTGAATGTATTCATGTAGCATATGCATATTTAAAGAAATGTGTTCTTTTTTACTGTTCACAACAAGAATGTAAATATGAAAAGTCATTTGCTTTGTTTAAATATCCAAATACCACTTACATCCAGCAGTAAAAATTAGCATTAACCCACAATCTATAAACAAAGGAGTAGGCCTAAAAGAAATAAGAGCTATGGATAAAAAGTGTTCTCTTATGGTTTTATCTACTGCATAATTAACATTAAAACACTAAAGGGAATAGCTAAAGAAATTAAAATCATCTAAAAAGGCACTAACCTATTGATTATTTTCATTCTTTTTCTTATAGTTTATATATACATACTTTTCACAAAGTATTTTTCTTATTGCTACATAGTCTTCATAATGATCACATATAATGATTATTCTGTTAAGATAATGAATCCTAATTCACCTAGCCATTGCTCTATTTGAGAGTATTCACATTGCTTCTAATTTTCACCACTATAAATAGCACAATAAATACTTTCATTTGTTCTGCTTTTTAATCCCCCTTCAATTACAATAAAAATGAAAGAGGAACATTTTTGTGGTTCTTGATATCCATTTGTCAACTTGTTTTGCAAAAGTTTACATCATTTTCCATCACAAGTAGCAATCCCTAAGTAGACTTTTACCAGAACTTATCAGCACCAGGTTTCATAATTTTAAAAAATTTTTACTAATGACGCAAATTGTGTATCTTAATTCCTTGATTCTCAGCAAGATTCAACACTGTATTTTCCTCTTGTGTAAACAACAGTCCTTACCCATTTACTTCTGGAAATGCTTTTCTTATCAAACTGTACATAGTCTTTCCTATTCAATAAAAAATATTTTACCAATGTTTTCTTCTTTATTTAATTATCATTATTTTAGGTTCTATAAGATTTAAAATAAGTTTTATTTTTTAACCTACTGCATTATCACTGTGTCACACACTGACATTGACAGTCGTCATATAAATCAGTAATATAGGTAAAATATATTTTGGCCTGGTAAAGAATATTCAGGCTGACATTTTCTTTTTTTTTTTTCTTTTGTTAGTCACCATACATTACATCATTACTTTTTGATGTAGTGTTCCATGATTCATTGTTTGCATATAACACCCAGTGCTCCATGCAGAACGTGCCCTCTTTAATACCCATCACCAGGCCAACCCATCCTCCCACTCCCTCCCCTCTAGAACCCTCAGTTTGTTTTTCAGAGTCCATTGTCTCTCATGGTTCGTCTCCCCCTCCGATTTCCCCCCCTTGATTCCTTCCCTCCTGCTATCTTCTTCTTTTTTTTTTTTTAACATATAATGTATTATTTGTTTCAGAGGTACAGATCTGTGATTCAACAGTCTTGCACACTTCACAGCGCTCACCATAGCACATACCCGCCCCAGTGTCTATCACCC
>NC_138373.1:141137159-141233689 GCF_054177405.1 Leptonychotes weddellii | reverse complement strand
CATCTTGGCTCTTTCCATAGTTTGGCTATTGTGGACATTGCTGCTATAAACATCGGGGTGCATGTTCCCCTTCGGATCCCTACATTTGTATCTTTGGGGTAAATACCCAGTAGTGCAATTGCTGGATTGTATGGTAGCTTTATTTTCAACTTTTTGAGGAACCTCCATACTGTTTTCCAGAGTGGCTGCACCAGCTTGCATTCCCACCAACAGTGTAGGAGGGTTCCCCTTTCTCCGCATCCCCATCAGGCTGACATTTTCTTAATCTGTCTTGCAAGGATATCCAAATCTTTTACTATAGACTTTTATTATGTTAAACAAAACAATCAAAGCAATACTTTCTAAATGTTTATCAGTAATGACTTATTTGTTATTTCTTAAATAATTTTGTATTTTAAGCACTTTCATCAAATACAACGGTCTGAAAAAGACCATAATTCTAAGCAACAGTGGAAGCAGAAAAAAATGTTTGCTACTCAGTTCACCTCCATCACTTACTAGACTATAGTCACTACAGAAGACACAGCCCACAGCTGGGGCAACTGCTAGTGACCTCTGCATAATGATGGACAGGTAAAGCTCTAAGACTTCCCAGTTGAGACCCGTCATCTAAAAGTCTGCATACATTCTGTCAGGGGTATATTCCCCAAAACCCCATCAATTTGTTCTTACAACTTTTCCTCCTCCTATATATTCCAAGTATCAGTGTACCATTTACTTAGAAACCTTAAAAATCACCCTAGGTTTTCTCCCTCCCTATCAGAATTAGGATTCTTTAATTCTACCTCCAAAATATGTCCTATCATTGTTCCTCTTGCTTCACCTTCACTACCGCTGCCCGAGTTCAGGTTCTCATCACCATAGGCCTGGATTATTACAATAAAACCAATATAACCTCTACATGACCATGAGAGTAATCCTTATAATTTGCAAATCAGATTATAACACTACTATGTTTAAAAAAAGAATCAATGAATTCTTTGGCTTCCAGTACCCTTCATGAGGGATTCCAGCCTATTTGCATCCCCACTCCTCAAATACACATCCATTCCTCATCATACACAAACAACACATCACCTTTAACATATGGTGCCCTAAATTCACCAGGGAGTGGAAGTTAGTACTGGTGTATGTTCTGAATAAGAAACATTCTCTTTTAAACACAGCATCACCTGTGGCAAACTATGAGACTCTGACACATCACAGTTGAGAGAAAATACAGCAATTACTTACAGCCTCATGCAGCTCTTCATGCTGACAGCACGATTTCGGAATGCTAATGGAATCTTCAGGCCCAGAAGTATTAAGTAAGGTCTCTTCTAGTTCAATTTCTTTCTCAAGTTTTACTAATACTGGTGGCTCAACCCCATATCTGAAAACCAGTTAGGAGATCTCATCATTTAAGAAAAGTCTGACCCATTCACTTCCCTGCATATCACAAATAGGTTATGTTTTATTTTTAAAGTGAAGTCTATTTGACTCTCTTCCACCAATTGTTTCACTGGAACATCTGGAAATGCTTTTTAATGTCCAAGAGACTGTCAAAAATTCAGGATATAATCTTCACATTGCAGCATATATTGGGATTACTGGATGCTCCAGTATTCAACCAGGGATCCTGAAAGTTAGCCACCTTTAAAGTCAGCTTCAGAGTAAAGATGGGGCTGAGTCAGGTATGGACGACACTAAGCCTCAGCCTTCTTATCAGATCCTCTTTGTGTCCAGATGATCTGTCTTGCCTTGAATTGCTAAAAGAGTTTTACATGCTTTTACCATATTCTTAGTCTAAAAAATTTAAGCAACCACTTTTACAGTTTAATACTAAATGATGGCAAGGTATATGGGTGAGCATATGTTGACACATGACACAGCTAATGCAAATAGAACAAAGTTAATAATAAAAAAAAAGAAATAAAAGATAGGAAATTAAGTTATTTTATTTTAATCAAGAATTATTTTATTTTAGAAAATAGTGTTCTATCTAAAAGTAGCTTTTAAAAGATTAATGACATTGAAATTCTGAAATAATGTGGAATACACACCTCGACACAATTCGACCAATTTCAAGAAGACAAAGATACACCTGTCTTGGATCTTTGTGCAAAACTGTGAAAAAATAAGACCACATATTTTAAAAGGCAAAATTAAATAGGGAAATACATTTCTGGCATGGAAGAAGTAAAAAAAAAAATAATAATGAAGACAGGAGGTTTACTTGTTTGGAGACTTAGAAAAGACATTTCTCTACATATTATCATCGTCCATAAATTTTTTTAAAAACTGGCTAATAAGAAGAGGATGAAAACTTAGCATGTACCCTAATTTGTAACACTTTAAGTCTAAAAAACTAAGGGCTTAGTAACATTACATTGTTTATATTTCAGGTCTCTCAACAGGAGATACTATTTGAAGAGATATATCACCTCAATTTTATTCCAAACTATCTTTAGCTTAGGACTATGTGTTAATGGCCTTCTCAAACTTTTTCAAAATCAGAAAAGGAGTACTTCCTAACTCATTCTATGAGGTCAATATTACCCTGACACCAAAGCCAGACAAATATATCACAAGAAAACTAAAGACTAATATCCTTTATGAATATAGATGTAAAAATCTTCAATGCAATACTGGCAAACTGAATCCAGCAGCAAGTGAGATATATCCCAGGAATGCAAGGTTGGTTCAATGTATGAAAATCAATCAATATAATCCACTATATTAATAGAATAAAGGAAAGGAAACACACAATTATCTCAGTAGACACAGAAAAAGCATTTGACAAAATCAAATACCCTTTTCATGATTAAAAAAAAAAAAAAGGAAGATTCAACAAACTAGGAATGGAAGGAAACTTTATAAATCTGAAAATGGGTATCTATGAAAAACCCAGAGTTAACATCATTCTTAATGGTAAAAGACTGAGAATCTTCCTCCGAAGACTAGGGAGAAGACAAGGATGTCCACTCTTAACTCTTCTATTCAAAATTGTATGGGAGGTTCTAGACAGGGCAATTAGGCAAGAAAAACAAATAAAGGGCATCCAGATTGGAAAGGAGGAAGGAAAACTATCTCCATTTGGATGACACTGTCCTTTGCATAAAAAAACCCTAAGGAATCTACAAAAAATAGTATAAGAGCAAACTCAATTTCAGCAAAGTTGCAGGATACAAGATCAATATACAAAAATCATTTCACTTTATACAATCTGAACATGTAATTTAAAAAACAATTCAATTTACAATGCTTCAAGAAGAATAAAGTACTTAGGAACAATTATATTTAACCAAAGAATTTTATGACTTGCTTACTGAAAACTATAAAATATTGTTGAAAGAAATTAAGGAAGATACAAATAAATGGAAAGACATCCTGTGTTCATGGATTGGGAGACATAATATTGTTAAGATGACAAAACTCTTCAAACTGACCTACAGATTCAGTGCAATCCCTATCAAAATTCCAACAGCCTTTTTTACAGAAATGGTTAAGGTGATAAAATTCATATAGAATTGTAAAAAGACAGACTAGCAAAAACAAGAACAAAGTCGGAAGACTCGCACTTCCCAATTTCAAGACTTACAACAAAGCTACAGTAACCAAGACAGTATGTTAGTGGCACAAGGACAGACATAGAGACCAGTGGGATAGAACTGAGAGCCCAGAAATAAACCCAGACATTTGTGTTCAGTTGATTTTCAAAAAGGGTGGCAAGACAACTCAGTAAGGAAAACAGCAGTCTTTTCAACAGATGGTGTTAGAACTGGATATCTACATGCAAAAGAATAAATTTAGACCCTTACTTCACAACAAATACAAAAAAATAACTCAAAATGGATCAAAGATCTAAACATAAGAGCTAACACTATAAAACGCTTAGAAGGAAAAAGAGGTGAAAATCTGTGTGACCTTGGATTAGGCCATAGTATTTTAAATATGACACCAAAAGCACAAGCAATCAAAGAAAAGATAAATTGAACTTAATCAAAATTAAAAATTTTCATCCATCAAAGGACACTATCAAGAAAGTGAAAAGGCAACCTAAGCCCTGGATGAAAATATTTGCAAATCATATATCTGATAAAGGCCTAGTATTCAGAATAAATAAAAAACTCTTAGAAGTCAACCAAAAAAAGACCAATGACCCCCCAAAAATGAGCAAAAGATTTGAATACAGATTTCTTCAAAGAAGACACACAAGTGGCCAATAAGCCATGAAAAGATGCTCAACATCATTAATCATTAAGGAAATGCAAATCAAAACCACAATGAGCCACCACTTCACATATCCACTAGGAGAGTCATTTAAAAAAAAACAAAAAACAATAACAAGTGTTGGCGGAGATGTGAAGCTGTTCGTTGCCAGTGGGAATGTAAAATGGTGAAGCCATTGTGAAAGCAGTTTGGTAGTTCCTTAAAAAGATAAATATAGAATTACCATATGATTCAACAATTCCACTTCTAGCTATATCCCTGAGAGAATTAAAAACATATGTTCACTCAAAAACCTGTAAACAAATGTAGACAGCAGCATTATTCATATTGACCAAAAAGAAAAAACAATCAAAATGTCCATCAGATGATAATGTTTTTTAAAAATGTAGTATATCCATACATGGAATCATTCAGCTCTATAAAGGAATGAAGTACTATTGAATGCTATGACATAAATGAAACATGCTAAATGAAAAAAGCCAGACATAAAAAGTCACATATAGTATGATTCTATTTATTTAAAGGGTCCAGAATATGCAAATCCATAGATGCCTGAAGATGCCAGAAGGACTAATTGTTAATAGCTATGAGTTTTCTTTTGTGAATGATGAAAATGTTCTGGAATTAATTAGTGGTGATGGTTGCATAACACAGTGAATATACTAAAAACCACTTAAGTGTACATTTTGAAATGATGAATTTTACGTTATGTGAAGTGCATCTCAATTGTTTTTTAAAGATTTTATTTATTTATGTATTTATTTGAGAGCGTGACAGAGAGCGAGCACACATGCACAAGCAGGAGAAGGAGCAGAGGGAGAGGAATAAGCAGACTCCACACTGAGCACGGAGCCCGATGGGGGCTTGTTCCCATGACTCTGAGATCACAACCCAAACCAAAGTCGAGAGTCGGATGCTCAACTGACTGAGCCATCCAGGTACCCCAAAGTGTATCTCAATTTTCTTAAATGCTATAAATAAAACAAAACCAAATATGCTTAAAATGGTTAAGACAGGAGATTATGTTCTGTATACTCTAGCACATTAGAAAATTTTGTTTAATATTTTAAAAGGAACCCAAATACTAATCTAATCCTTCAAACAAAGATCCTTAATAAAAAACAAAGCCAGACAAACAAAAAGCCCTGATCATTAGCATTCAGCCAAAGGCGCCACTATGGTAGTTGTGGATCATCTACCTTTCTGTTCCTGTCCTTAGAGTTAAAAGCTCTAGGAAACTTCTGAACCCTAACAGAATAATGGTTTGTGTGATGAATAACATGCACATTGACTCCCCCAGTGGAAATGGCAGTTCTTTGATTCATTAATATCATCTATTACATACCCCAAGCACAAAGTATACCCTTCCAGAGCAATAAAAAGGCCTATATTTGACTTTAAAATCCATACCAAAAGGAATTTGTCCTGCAATTTTTATTAAACTTGTTTCTCTAAAAGTAGCTTTTAAGCATACTTTAAGCATAGCGTATTTGTTTTTTTTTTTAATTGCTTTGATTTCCTAGCAAAATATAAAAATTTAGAGGCTTATCTCTGAAACCTTTAGAAAGTAAAAATACTAGTTCATCAGTTAAATGCCTAGAAATGAATTACTGTTACTGGCGGTGCTTTAATATGCTGACCTTCAGGACAGTCACAAGATGGCTTCTACTAACAATGAGAAATATACAATTTTATATCCTTCCAGAAACAATAAACTGGAAACTAGAGAATTCAAAGCATTTCCTCTTTCCTTTGATCTCTACAACCTGCATATGCCATTAATCAACCTCATTGTCAATAACAATCAGCACACCTGGATTAAAGCAGGGTGCAAAATGGGAAGTAAAATAGTAACCCATTACATTTTTTTAATTGTATACCGGATAAGAATATCCAGAGGCATATCAAATGGGTAGCAGTGGGAGCAGCCTACCCTGTGTGCAGGCAACAAGGGTGTGCACAGTCAGAGAATTTTATTTTATTTTGTTCTGTTTTTAGTTTATTTGCTCAGTTTATGTTTGGCATAGAACTATGAACAGATGGTTACCTAATAACCTGAATCTTTGCTTAAGGCAGTGAACTAGTTATTCCTCTTTTTTTTTAATTCAGAGAATTTTCAAACTATAATAAAACCACCTAAAAATTTGTTTGTTTTTTATTATCACCATGAACCAGCAATTCTAAACAATGTCCGTGATAAAATACTTCTCTCTACCAGGGAACCCTACTACTCCCATGATCTCCACCCACCCTTGGTATGCTACTGCTCCTATCAAAACATTAAAAATTCTATGTGTGTATGTATATACATATATAAATACTCTAAGGAAATATATATATAGTAGTCTAAAACTTAGCTAGCTTCCACGTTAGTCACTGCACAGATGCTTCTATTGACTTAAAGTAAATGAGACAATATGTCAATAATTCTTCAGTAGAGCATGACTTTTTAAAATGAATTGTCAAAAACATGAATCGTTTAGACAATCAACTTGACAGCTGCTGTGTACAAGGTAAATCTAAATACCATTAGTATATCTCATTTGGCCTTCTGTTATTTCTATAATTATCCAGTTAAAAAGAAATTACTAGTAATTTAGGCTTTGGTAGAGTAATTCTTGATGAAAACATTAATTAGCAAAGCATTAGTCCAGAACCTTTCCTTGACCAACTCATTTAGGAAGTAAAATATTTCTAGGGCATTCTAAATATAAAAGATCGGGCGCCTGAGTGGCTCAGTTGGTTAAGCGACTGCCTTCGGCTCAGGTCATGATCCTGGAGTCCCGGGATCAAGTCCCACATCGGGCTCCCTGCTCAGCAGGGGGTCTGCTTCTCCCTCTGCCCTCTTCCCTCTCGTGCTCTCTGTCTCTCATTCTCTCTCTCTCAAATAAATAAATAAAATCTTTTAAAAAAAAAAATAAATAAATATAAAAGATCTTTATAAATAAAAAGCTTAATATATATGGTTTAGAATCTGATTCTCCAATTGTTTTACATATATTTAAAGTATAAATTTTTCTAGGAAAATGAGATACAGCATTTGAGTCCTTATTTGGAAAAAAAATTACATGTGAGACATACAAAAATACCCTAATAAACATTAAACACAGTGATAACAACACTTACCTAAACCTTCAGATTCAAAGAGGTAAGTCTCATCAACCCCAATGTGCCTGCACCAGTGAAGGAAGTTTGCAGTATTGTCTCTAGCAAAGAATGAACCTGAGGCAGCGTCCTTCTTACAGGGCACTTTTCTCATTGGAAAATTCTGGAAAAGATGAAAGAATAATTTCAAAAACTCATATGAAGGATAATTTCATTAGATATCCATTTTAATATCACTAAATAAATATGACTAAAAAGTTAACATTAGGAGGAAAAAGTATCTTCAAAAATTATTGTATTTTACTTTAAGTATATTCCAGAAAATGACTCCTAGGAAATCAATCTATTCAAAGTAGCAGTATGTCAAGCATCTCTAACCTCTTTCTTCTTAAAATGACACTGGGGTGTTAATTAAAACAAAAAATGACAGTCTAATAATTCCAAAGCGTATCTCTAAATGTCTCTCCATACACAGTTCAATACAAACATAAAATTATTGCTATGTTAAAGGTTAATGGACACACTCATTTTTGCTTACTTCCTTATTTGCATTCATAAATATGGTTCTGAGGAGACTGTCAAATAAGGAAGTAGTAGCCCATTCTTAATTCAAGTTCTTTCAAAATTAACAGTCTAAGTTTTATAGAATCCTAATTTTTTAACTATCTGGACTAAGAATAGTTAAATAATCCTGCTGAGGCAGAGGGGTTTTAGTTCTCTTTTAAATTTTTACTTGAAAAAGCAATTTATGCTAAGATTTTTTAAAATGCAATAGGCACAATAGGGTATAAGTCTGTCTCCTACCTCTACCACTCAGTTCCTCTCTCTTCCTAGAGATAACCACTATTACCAGTTCCTTCTATACCTTTCCTGTTGTTGTATTTTCCAGAATTAAAATGGCCTTGTGAGTTTTTCTAATTGTCAAGTGAAATTTTCTCACTCACGTTAGTAAGCATCTCTATGCACAAGGATAGCACCTACAGAATGCTACACAAACATGCTAGTCCACTATCTGATCTGTGTGTGTATGTGTGCAGACACACTTAACAACAGGCTGTAGGCATCTTTTGAGGTGAAAAATAACAGATTATTAAAATAATAATAATAAATAATAAAAAAATAACAGATTATTAAGAGTCATTTCTAATGAATGGATAATGCATTCCACTCAGTTTAGGTACCATAATTAATTTTTAACAACTTCTTTATTGATGAGCATTTAAATTGTTCTTAACTTTTTATGCACAATCAAGTTCTTTGAAAATTAATTTGTGAATTTGTAGTTATTTTCTTAGAATAAATCCCTGGGGGAATTATGTTATGTATCAAAAGATGTGCTTTACTTTCTATATATATATTATATATATTATATATATATATATATAATATATATATATCACCCACTGACTCCCAGAAAGATGATAGCAATTTATATTTCTACCAACACTAGGTGAGTATCCAGATGCCACACTAAGAGACCCCAGATCTCATAGGTGACCCGTGTTTGATGAAGAGAGGAAACCTTATCTAGTTCAAATCATGATTTCAGGGTCACCGGAGGAAAACTGCCTAAAAAAATTATTATTCATTCAATCAAATTATAGAATTTACCACCAAGACAAAATATGGGGAATATAAAGATGGTGATGATGATGGTAGTAATAATAGCAGTAAAAATAATAACTGTGTGCCAGGAACCATCACAAGCTCATTTCTCATTTAACTCTCACAAGTAAGAGTATTGTTCTCAAGGAGAGATAACTACTTACTGGATATTTACTTAAACTAGGCACAAACCTAAATACCATCTATACATTTCTTCATTTAATTTCATTAAATCCTTGCAAATAAATCTGACAACATAAATGTTAATTCTCCCATTTTGCAAGATTAGATAAATTACCTAAGGTCTTATACATAGTTAGGTGGAAGTTTGCAACCTTTCAGATAGAAATGTACATAAACAAATTAATATGTACCAAGGTATAAAATCACCTACTGTCAGGGTGCCTGAGTGGCTCAGTCGGTTAAGTGTCCAATTCTTGGTTTCGGCTCAGGTCATGATCTCGCGGTCATGAGATGGAGCCCCACGTTGGGCTCTGCACTCAGTGTTGAGTCTGCTTCAGATTCTCTCTCTCTCTCTCCTTCTGCCCCTCCCCCTGCTCGCTCTCTCAAATAAATAAATAAACAAATAAAATCACCTACTGTCAAACATGTTCTTACCCTGGGTTCTTCAGAGTCACAAGCTTTTACCATGTTTTGAAGAACATCAATCAGTTGGCATAATAGTACTCCATTATCAAGTTCTTCCAATAATCTTTCTGCCTTAACTTCAGTACCTAAAAACATATTTCAAAGTTAAGATTCTACTAGAAACAGTAAATTCAAACAATATGGTTAAAATTTAATTAAACGTAATTAGATTATAGCTGAAACATGAGACAAATATTAGATCAGACTCCAAGTATTCACTCTTAGAAGCTATAGTTAAAACAGATAATGCAAAATTAAGACAACCAAAACAAAAATATCTGTGATGTAGAAGAAAAAATAAAATGACATTTTATTTCATTTCCTAAAAACGAGAATGTTTTATATTTCACTATTAACTGCTAAAGTTTTGATTCACTGCACATTACTACTGCTTGCACAAGAAAAAGATTCTCCATAAATAAGATGGATTTTGTTATGATTTTAAAATTAAAGATAATAGCTAACAAACACCCAGAGAATACCGACTTTTTGCCTCTAAAATCCTTTCTTTAGAATCATTATTATTACATAATAAGCTTTTTAAAAATTATCCAAATCATCAAACTGATATGAGAACATTAGAGTGTGCAGTGTTTTTAATTATCTTGGAAAGGCCATAGATGAAATTCTGTATTTAAAAGAGAGCGTTTTTCTGTGGAGAAAGTTCAGAGCACTCCTAGTCTCTAACTGAGTAAAGAAAATATGAAGCCAGATATTTTCCAAGCTGATACTTCCTCCTAGGTTTCACATGCCTCTGCCCCTCAATGGCTCAGAAGTAGCAATCATTTTAACTACAATATATATTCCCCTCAGAATCTCATGCCTTATATGAGACGGGGGTGCTGCATTGGTAATAGAGATCCCAAATCAGATCTACACACTTAAAAAAAAAGGTTTTAACATTAACAATGATAATGTTGATTATTCAAAGATTACTACAGACCGCTTCTGTTAAGCCTCAAACTGCCTTACTATCCAAGCCCTAAGGTTCGGGGTGAATTGGAACATCTCCCCAACTAGAATGTAAGCTTGTGAGAACAAGGATATCAAATATTCCATTCACTAGAGTATTCCCAGCCTCTGGAACGATCACTCCTTGACAAAGAGTAAGATTCTCAATAAATATTTAGTAAGTAAAAAACTACAATTTTGAGTATCTTTTCAAGCCTTACCTAATAAACCAGATAGCCAGATTGACAGATCTTCTTGCATGGGCAACAGGTTGGCTTTATGCCTCACAGCTATCCACTCATCATACTGACAAACATCAGCCAAACCTGGCCCGTGTCTGGGGGTCAGAGGACTCCGTGGACTTAGAGGCAGGTCTTCTCCAAACCACACCTAGAGAAAACACCAACCAAATGGATGCAGCCTTTTTAAAAGTTAGTATAGCCCACACTTATACTCAAATGATGAATTATAGACCATATATAATATACATATGTGTAAAACCATAGCAGTTCACTGAAAGTTCATAAACTAGAAGCAAACTATTAATCTAGAAACTCGACACATTTTCAGTATTCAATACTGTGGTAAATCAATGAATGGATTCTACTACTATCAAACTACAAGATAAAAGTCAACAAATAATATTTTTCCTTCACTGGCTAGCTAACTAGTTTAAGTTTAATAAGTTACTTGAACCACAGCTTCAGCCTCTCAGCTATAAAATCAGCCAATGTAACCTGCCTTACAAGATACATCTTTGTAGCATCTAGCACTGGGCCTAGCAACATTTGTGGTATAATGGATAAATGAATGAATAAATGCATAAATGGCATTTTATAACTTCTGATCATAATAACAGTGTCATCTTAAAAAAAATTCTAAATAATCTGGTATGTCACCTGAGTCTTTCATGACCCACAATCTAAGAATGGTTTTTACATTTTAAAATGGTTGTTATATAAGTGCCTACAGAATAGCCTCAATTTTGCCTACTGACTCACAAAGCCAAGAATATTTACTACCTGGCCAATCCCTGGTTAAGAATAAAAACTGACATAAACTTACTATCAAACCAACACTTGCAAAATTTTGAAATACAATTAGATATGTTTTAATATAAGATTATTTAGAGAGAAGACTTTCATTTCTCAATTCAGGAAGGGGTATTTGAGCTCAAGGGAAGTGATGAGGGATTCTCACTGGAGGGAAGCTTGAAATGAAGGGTCAGAGCTTGAGTGAGATGAGAGAGTGTCCACACATGGGGACAGTATCAGACCCTGAGTAGGATGAGGAGGGTGTCCCCAGGGGAAGATGGGGGAACATCCCAGCGCAGGGTGTCAGAGCCCAAGTGAGCTGAGAAAGCCATCAACTCAGGGAGGGAATGGCAGCAACAATGGGAGATTGTTATATTCACACGGATTTATCAAATGGAAGCCAGGTTTCTCACTGCCAAAGAAGAGAGGTACAACTCTTCTATGGAGTGAGAGAAAACTAGAATGAATCCTATGGTGATTGGAATATCTTTTACCAGAAAGCAAAGAAGGGCTCAAAGAATGATAGGGACAAACCAAAAGGACATAGAAGTCAGCATGAAGGGACTTCTACTGGCTAAATCAAGAGCAACTTGAGGATCAAACAATAATATAAATGGATTATAACACACTGAATAAAATAGAAAACTATTAGTTCATATAGATATAAATATATGAATAAACTGGGATTTTGATGAGGAATGAGATTTTTATATAGTTTCAAAGTACTCCCCCACAAAATACTTATTACAAAGAGAAGAAAGAGTAATTTTACAGTAGAGAAATCTGACAGACAGCAACTTAACCAAGTGACAGACGTAAACACCATCAATAATGGGACAAATCAAAATCATATTCCACCTGAAAGGATGCAATGAGAAAACACAGTATCCCTCTGTGATATTCCTGCCAAAGATGCATAAACTGAATCTAATCATGGGACTACAACAGGCAAATCCAAACTGAGGGACATCCTAGAAAATAACTGGTCTATAAAATTCAAAAATGTCAAGGTCATTAAAGAAAGCAAAGATACTGTTCTAGACAGATGAAGGGACATGACAACTAAATGTGGCATGTAATTCTGAACTGGATATTATGGGAACAACTGAAAATACTTGAATGTGCTCTGAGTATTAGGTGGCAGTACTGTACCCATGTTAATATCCTGGTTCTAATTATTTCATTGCAGTTGTGCAGGACGATGTCCTTATTTGTGAGAAATACATACTAAAGTATTCAGAGGTAATGCAGCATTAGACTGGCAACTTATTCTCAAATGGTTCAGCAAACAAATATCTCTGTTCTACACTTAACAGCTACTTTGCAGGTTTGTGATTACTTTAAAATAAAGGTTTTTTAATTTTTTTTAAAAAAAGAGGTATGAGTATAGGTAATACCAACTGAATCTATTCCCTTCTTGATTTTTAAATGTAGATCATTTTCCCTCTAAAATATATTAAACTTATTGAGGTGTGTTTAAGGCAAGTCTTACTACCTGAAATCAAAATCCATAACACCATTGTTTATCCAGACAAACTTTGGAGGAAAAAAAAAAGAAAGAAAGAAAGAGCTGCTTCCAAGTTTCTATGATGAGAAACAAACAGATTAAAAAAATCCCAAAGGCAAAGAACGAACATGAATACATACCACGAGAGGCAAGCAGGAGTAGTGAAACTCAATAAAAATATCCAAAGTTTAAAAAATAAATAAATAACTTATTTGAGGGCCATTATTTCAGGAACTAAGGGTAGAGATTAGGGAATGAACTCCTAAATATATAAAGATCTTATAAAGTTTTAGGAAAAAGACAAGATGTCTTTTTTACTTATTTCTCTGAATTCTCTTAAAATTATTTCAAAGGGAGTATAGCAAAGATTTACTATCTAAATCTTGCTTTCATAAGCATGTCTTATTTCTGTTTGTAACCCCAGAACTCAGTATAAGACATAGCACATGGTAGTCAGTTAAATATTTGTTGAATAATTGAGGACATTAGCAAATGACCTTTGCACCATCAAAATCAAGATGCATCTTACAGTCGAAGGTATTTTATAGCCAATAGAATGTTACTTGTCTTTTAACCATTTGGCTGAGTTGAAAAAAGGCACAGCAGTTGCAAATGTTTGTCAGGGAAAGAGGTGATAGAAGGGTGGTTTTGGAAAAAATCATGTGTGAAAATGGAGAAGCTAACATTAACAGAAGCCATTCTAATTTCTTGTCACATTAGGGAAAAGAGTACTTGGATTCTCCTACTCTTGCCAACAAAACCTGGGGTATAATACCCTGGGCTAGTCAATAGCATATTAATGTTGTTAAAAGTTAGATGTTAATAGCAAAAACTGCATGTATAAAGGTTGTTCTCAAACATGTGAAAGCTGTCATTTGCAAAGATTCTTAATCCACAGGCAGTCTATAGATGAACTTGAGTATGTACATAAACTTAACTTACAATTAGGCAAAATTTTATGCCTATATACAAATGGGCCTTTTCTTAGTTCATAGCTTTTTGTCAGATTCTCAAAGGGGACTATGTATGACCCAAAAGAGATCAGGAACTATTGTTCATTGATTTTTAGACTGTATGTTTATTTACTAATCAGAATGAAAGATACAAAAAAAAGAGGGGCAAGGAAGATCTTAATGTAATAAATTAGGATATCAATTGATAAGCTATCTATTGGATGTCTCCTCTCTACAAGGCACTTATGAATAACTACATAACTGTCTAATATAATTAGCAGAGAAAGAGGTAAAAATCCTACAAAGTTTTCACACTCATCAGGGAGAGAAGCAAAAATGTCCATGATCCGATGTCAAGAGTACTCTTGGAGAAGAATTAAAAAAGATGGATCTGTACACTCTAGATCAGAGAAGGTTTCATGGAACTATAAAACAAAACTATGAAGAAAGACACCAAGTTAAAATATTAATGGCATTAGGGTAGAATGGTCAATGCAGCAATTATAAAAGGCACCCTATAAAGAATCAAGAAAATATAATTAACATGAAACTGATGACATTTCTGAGACTTAGATAAAAAGAGGATAAATATAAATAATCAGATAAGAAATGGTTTTGAGTAATAAAGGAGTTTTGAGCATACTCAATGTGGATTCGAGAGGACCCAAAGAGCAAGAATAAGACATTTTGGGAGACTGCCATGGGCTCCCAAGTCCCAAAAGGAAAAGAGTATAATAGAACTCTTTATTAATAGAGTAGAGGATATAGCTGCAGAGTACACATAGGAGGGAGTATAAGCAGGATCATATTCAGAACTGTTGTTAACATTTGATAAATAAATTATCTTTAGTCTTCACCCACTGTCACCTTGATAAGCCTTCTTTCGAAAGAAACAAAGGAAGGAAGGAAGGAAGACTTTCACGACACAGGTATAATCTCCAGTTTTATAATGTGGAGAGTTTTGTTATACCAATGATACAACCAAACTTCTGAAGTGTCTACTATGCAACATACATTCTAGTAGGCACTTTGCTCATGTTCTCTCATTGATTCCACTGATTTCCTCAACAATGACCTCACCTTGGAGGTGAGGAAGCAGAGGTAAAATAAATTGCCAGAATCTCACAATCAGAGTGGCAGAACCAGAACCAGAAATGATTGATTCTAAAGGTCTCACTTTGCAAGGCAAATTATAGTATCAACTGCTTGTATCTTTATAGGTAGAATTTCAATGTGATTTTTATCTTTAAGATTCAAGCATACTCTAGTTATATCAAAAGAAAACTTTTAAAAGAATATAAGAATAATATAGTAAATACCAATTCTGGAAATCATTCAAATGTAAGATTATTCTGGTTTGTCTAATTATCTCCATCTTGCCTCCCCTCACCAAAAAACAAACAAACCACCACAACAACAACAACAAAAACACTTTAAATTTTAAGTTTTGATGCCTGGTCATTTAGAGGCATTACTGGGCACAGGCATAATTATCTAAAATAAATAATTTATAATTGTTTTCATTGAGAGCTCTTTTAATTACAAATACATACTAAATTGTAAGGAGAGGAAAACTATAAAATGTTCCAATTCTCTTCCCAGGGTAGTAAAAGTAAGATGGACTCACCAATTCTAAGGAATTTTTGACTCTTATAAATAATTTGTATAAATGAAAGCTTAAAATTAAAATCTTTTCAGGACTAGAAAGTTAAAATATAGTAATTCCTGTTATTAAAATTTAATGCTTAAAAGAACTAGTACAGTAAAAACATTTGGGGATAATTTTAGTATTCTACTAATTATTATAATTTTATATAATCTCACATAATTATTATCTCATAATTTAGATACATATTTTTCCAAGAAAAACACTTACTTGAATTGCAGGTTGCATGGTCATCTATATTGAAATGAAATTGCTTTTCTGAAAATAGAACAAAACATTAATATGCAAATAATGGTAGTTTTCCTACTTCCCAAGCCCCCAAATTACAAGGAATCTGCTTTAGTCTCCTATTTGACTGAAAACCTAAAACTTTTTCTTCTATTTGGAATAGTGTGACTGTAGGAGAATTCAATAATCACTCTTAGCTTCTCACTTATGAAAGTACTCCTCATTTGAAAGAGGAAAACCTGAAACACATTTAATACATAGTTTCTGGCACGAATATCAAGGTAATTCTTGAAGCATCTGGCTAGAAAAATAAAACTGACAATTAAACTTAGCACATATAAAAGTCTCCCCAAAATTTCCCCTGTAAACATAATAATGCAAACACCAACAGCACAACAACTGATACTGAAGTCAAGCATCTCTCATCTGATTTTTATGAAGAGATCATATAAGTTCATCTGGACTAAGCTAAGCTTAGCCATTAGCTTCTTCTGCCAGACAACAATAAAGACAGACATCAACTTTAACTATAAAACAATACTCAGTGCCTTTCCATAATAATTTTCATAAGCTATTTTCTCCATAAGGTACTAAAGACAAAAAAAAAAAAGAAACAGCAATTTTAACTCCAAAGTACTATTTTTGAAATCTATAGAAAAAAATACAATTTTAATTAATTAGGTTAATACAATTATTTAATGTATTTTTAGATGGGAAAAAAGGTGAAGAGTTTAAAAACACTCAGGATAATAGAGACTATATAAAACCTAGGATTTTTGATTGCTTATAGCAGCATAATACACTAGTCTATTTTTTATTATAAACCACCATTAAAACATTATAAGAAAAAAATAAAAATGGTCTATAATGCTGTCAATTTCCAAGGAAAAGTTACTTTCTCCTCTAAGTTATACCAAACATACCTCATGCACAGTATCAACTACACACACCACTTTCAGGAACATTTCCTCTGGTACCAAAGTTGAACTTGAGCTAAATCTAACTGAAAAGTCTAATATTACATCACGTTTTCTTTGCGGGAAGGCAAAGGACAGCAGAATGTCCTTTTTGATGTCATTTTTCCTTCTCTCTACCATAGCAAAAGGCCAAAGTACAATTGAGCATTACTAATGAGCTTGTTATGCTTCCCACGAGCTAATTCAGTGGGGAATACATTTTCCTTTAGCATACATAATCCTTTGTCCTCAACAAAGATCCACAGTAAGAAGCTTCCGAGACCATTTTTTAAAAATGCAGCAAAGAAGCTGCTCCCATTAAAATAAGGAGTCCCACACAATCAGACAAGAGCTTTAACAGTTGGAACTGCCAACCCAAAACAAAAGAGGGCCTAAATTATAAGGCGTGTGCAAAACAAGAACAGTGACACATTCACAAAGAAGCTATCAAAAGAATGTTTAGTAGTTGCACTTTTTATGGAAAATGCAACAAAACTGGTTTTATGAAAGAAATGAAGAATTTGTGCACAACCTTCAGTCACTTGAACTTTAGCAGAAGAGTCTTTTATATACATATTTTTCAAAGCATTCTTCTTGTGTAATGCAAAGAACTACTTTTAAGATGACAAAAATATAACCATCTGAATTACCTTTAAAAAGAAATTTTCTAATGAAATCACACTCAGATAAGCTATAATGTATCTTCATATATGAAAAACTATCCCATATGCAAATATATGCTTTTATTGGGAAACTTCTATAAACTGATGAGATTGTATCAGTGAATCAATTAATTAATGAGTACTCATCATGTCCCAGAGAGCCAGTTATTGATATTTTCTAGTCATTTACTATTCTTTTCTAAACCATTTTTGTGTCCTTGGGCATTTAATCCCAAGAGTAGCATCTATTCTATAGTTACCCCGAGTCTGCATCACAACCACAATTCTTGCCTCTTACTCATTTTGTTACTACCTATTTTCCTCTTTTCTATCTTTCCCTAAAAGTCTCAGTTTCTATTTTTCTCACATAAACCAATTATGCTGAATCAGCAACACTTCATTTTTGGAGCTGCATCTCAATCAGCAAATCATTGCCTTTATTTTGTTTTGCTTTTGTCTCTCTCTCTTTTGGGAGGAGCATATTTCAATTCTTTGCCAACTTGAGGAAGTCTTTTCCCTTAGATTTGGGCAAAAAGACCTCTTGTGACCAAACTATATTGTAACCCTGCTGGGAATCGTTCACAACACCAGGAGTTTATTCGGAGATCTTAAAGGAAGAGTACTAAACTTTTAAAATCTGAGGAAAACAGAAACACAGAAGGCACTCACTCATCCACCTGATGAACAGGATTTTGACCTAACCCACTCATCCTAGAAACAGATTCAGTCATGAGATCCTCAAGATCATTTATGGTTAGCCTCTTCATACCAGTTTGACTTCAGATCAGAATGGGGGGAAATGCCAACCTGTTGAACAGATCCTTTTTCCCATAGCTGTAGGCTATGAAACTGAGTACATTTTTATCCCCCACCCACATTATAAGATATGATGGGAGAGCATAAGGTGGCATAGAGCATTCCTAGTACAAATCGGGGGGGGGAATTTGGAAAAGAATGGCAAAAAGGCAAAGAAACCAGTAAGTTTTTTCAGAAAAATAATGACATTAACTGCCACCATACCACATTTAGCACTCAGACACCAGATTATTGCCAAAATACATAAACTGCAGGGATACGATACATGCCAAAATTGGGATAGTGAATAATGCTTATTGCTGAGGAGAGGGAGGAAGATGAGACTGGGAAGGAATGCACAGAAGACTTTCAACTGTACTGGTAAGATTTTATTTCAAGATAAATGGTGAGAACACAGGTGTTATTATACTAGTCTGTATGCCTTTCTGCATGTCAAAAACCATTTCATCATTTTTTAATGCTTCACTCAGAAAAACAACTGAAGAAGATATTCTCTCTGATTTGTTCGGGGTGGGGGCGGTACTTTCTTAGATTTAAAATCTTCGGTTAAATATTTCCTAATTGCCTAATAGAGAAAATAGAAATGCTATAGCTATACCAAAGAGATTTCATTTTTTAAATGTATACTAAAATGTGTACTAGAATGGTAGTAGAAAGTAGCAGACACATCTGGTTTGAATTCCAGGTCTAGCATATTAGCTATATGACCTTGGGGTGCTTAACTTTTCTGGTTCTCAGTGTTCTGATCTGTAAAATGAGATACCACCACCTCCTTCATATGGTTATTATAAAGATTAAATGAGATGATACACATGAAGTACCTGACACATAACTACCACTTAACAAATGAGTTGGTATGATTAATACTATGATGAGACATAATTATAGTTCATTTAATATAACTTATCAAATTAAAAAGTGATAAGGCTAATAATACCCAGAAATCATTAAACATAATATGGGAAGCTTCTTTCACTAACAGATAAATAAATATAGTTATAAGTGAAAGCAAAAGCTTTAAAATAGCCATGTCATCATGGGGAGGATACTCAGATATGAATTTGTGACTCACAGTTCTCTTTGCTAGAATAAAAGTCTTCAGGAACTTATCTAACATTGGCCCTTTGCTCCATTCAGCGTGTCTCCTCGTTATCCTCACTCAGTTTTGTTCATTTCTGTGGCTACATCACTGTTCAGGCTGTATGCTTTTCCATGGGGTGTACATTCATTCATTGATTCAACAAGCATTTACTCTTCCTCTTTAATGAACTAGAACCACAGCCAAGAGACACAGTAGTGAACGTAAAAGACATGTGACTGCCCTTATGGAACTAATACACCAGTCGGGAAAATTTTAAAAAGCAGCCACACAAATGAATACACAGTGTTAAATCATGATAATTTTACTTTGAAGGAAAGAACAGGGAATGAAACAGCAGGGGCCTATTTTAGACTTAGATTTAATGATTAGAAATGGTTTTACTAGAGGGAAAACATGAATTTGAAGAATGGTAGGAATTAGGGAATGAGAAGAAGAGTTCTAAGTACAGAGAATAATTTCTGCGAAGACTCTGAGGAATGTGGCACATTCCTAGAACTGAAAGAAGCAGGTATGGCTGCAGCATGGACAATGTGGGGCTTAGGAGGGGACTGAAAAGTTAGGCAGCAGCCCCATCACACTAGGCCTGCTGAAGAAATTAGGTTTTATTCTAGGTGCAGTGAGAAGCCATGGGAGAACTTTAACCAAGGGAGAGACAATGTAATTCTGAGTTTCAAAAGAGCTCTTTGAGGGGGAGAGAGGAACACAACAGTGAAATAGTGATGGGTTTAAAAGAGAAAGGGGGAAGGAAACAGAAAGGGGAGTGGATAGAGATGTGGGGAAAAGAACCAGGGGAAACAATGAAAGGAGACACAGAAAGGGTAGAAACAGTGGGACCATATAGGAAATGGGAGCACACGGGAAAAGAGATGGAGAGGAGCCTGGCAGAGGAAGAGTTAGGAAATCTGCAGGACTGCAGTAGCTCGGTGACAAACGATGGTGACTGAGCTAGAACACAGACAATGTCTCCACTCAAGAGAAGTGGATGGAGTTTATATCCACTGCAGTCAGAACCAAGACCTGATAATGGTTAGAGAGGAGCGGTGAAAGGGAGGGATGTAAGGGCAGTGTGAAATGTCAAGTATGACTCCCAGGTTTCTGGCTTAAGCAATTGAGTAAATACATAGTGGGAGCATTTACTGAGCTGAGGATGATATGAGTATGAACAAATCAAGGCAGGGAACACAATAGGTCAAAAGTGCTGTGTTTTGGTCATGTTTAATTTGGGAAACCTTTAAAGACATCCAAGTGGAAGTGTCTGTCTGGCAGTTGGTAAAACCAATCTAGAGCTGAGAAGAAAGTTCAAGAGGAGGTAGAAATTGTCAGCAAATACTTGGAAGGTAAAGCCATTGAGAAGAATGAGATCATCTGAGAAAGAAATGGAGAAAGCAGTGATAAGGGCCTAAGAACAAGTCCTGAGAAAATCCAAAATTTAGACATGAGACAAGGAGTTAGCACAGGAAATAGAGAAAGAATAGTTGAGAAGATTCTTCATTATCTCAGCTAACCCAGGCTTATAATTTGTTTGATGTACCTCCTCCCAGTAGCCCTTCCCAACTTGCCTGAATTACTTCTGATTCTATCTTTAGCTCTTAAATTCACATAGTGACTTCCCCAATCACTTGCCTTTACACTGCTTCATACCATTTTCTGTTATTTCTGTACATTGCTTTGCCAACTATATTTTAAGTTCCTGGACTGCTGCTGGAAGCAGTATTAAAAGAAGTAGTCAAGCCTAAAGTTTAGGAAACACTTTTGGTAGGAGAAATATCAAAATCTCTAGGGAAAATTGGGTTGTCACCCTTCTTCACAGTGTTTCTGTTGTGGAATAAAATGTGACAGGAGCTTGAAAGCAGCTACATAGTAGACAAGTATCTACTCGGAGACATTTTTTTTTGTATTCTTTATTATTTTTATTCATTATTGACATGAATTGATAAATGATTTTGCCTCTCACCCAGCATGTCCAAGGTGGAATATGTACAGTGGTTACTGAACTGTGTGGTACCTTTACCAGCAGGTCAAGTGAGATGCCTGATAACCAAAGGAATCACAAAGAAAAAAAATGACTAAGAATGGTGTATAGGCGGAGGGTCCAAGTGAAAAGGATAGAATAGCTTTGCCAAGGGGCATGGATTCTGGATGCAATGTGCTACTCAGAAATTTGTGTGCCTCAGTGGACAAGTACGTTTTTATCACATCTTGATTAAACTCTATTTGTGGTAGACAGAATAATGGTTCCCCAAAATGTTTACATCCTAATCCCCAGAACCTGTGAATATGCTACCTTTGTGGGCAAAATGGGCATTTCAGATTGAGTAAATTAAAGACTTTGGGATGACAGATTATCTTGGTAGGGCAAATGAATTCACAAGAGTCTCTATAAGAGGGATGCAGAAGCCAAAATTCCTGATGAACATAGATGCAAAAATCGTCAACAAAATATTAGCAAACTAAATTCAACAATACATTAAAGGGATCATATATCATGATCAAGTGGGATTTACTTCAGAAATGCAAGGATGGTTCAACACCCACAAATCAATCAACATGATATACCATGTTAACAAAATAAAAATCATATGATCATCGCAATAGATATAGAAATAGCATTTAACAAAATTCAACATCAATTTATGAGACAAATTCTCAACAGAGTGGGTATAGAGGGAACATAACTCAACATAATAAAGGCCATATATGACAAGCCCACAGCTAACATCATATGGTCAAAAACTGAATATCTTTCCTCTAAGATCAAGAACAAGACATGGATGCCTAGTCTCACTTTTATGCAACATAGTATTTGGCAGCCATAGCCAAAACAATTAGATAAGAAAAAGAAAAGTATCCAAATTGGAAAGGAAGAAGTAAAACTGACACTATTTGCATATTACATGATAGTATAAATAAAACATCCTAAAGACCACCAAAAAACTCTTAGAACTAATAAATGAATTCAGTAAAATTGCAGGATTTAAAAATCAATACATAGAAATCTGTTGTTTCTAGACACTAAAAAAAGAGAAATTAAGAAAATAATCCCATTTAGAGTTGCATCAGAAAGAATAAAATACCTGGGAATAAATTTAACCAAGGAGGTAAAAGACCTATACTAACTGAAAATTATAAGACATTGATGAAAGAAATTGAAGAAGATGCAAATATATGAAAAGATATTCCATGCTCTTAAACTGGAAGAATCAATATTGTTAAAATATCCATATTACTCAAAGCCATCTACAGATTCAATGCCATCCCTCTCAAGAGTCCAATGGCATTTTTCACAGAAACAGAACAGAACAATCCTAAAATTTATATGTAACCATAAAACCCCAAATAACCAAAGCAATCTTAATTAAGGAAGAAGAACAAATCTAGAGGCATCAGTCTCCCTGTTTTCAAACTATATTACAAAACTGGAATAATCAAAACAGTATGGGGTAGCTACACTTGTGGTGAACATAGCATAATGTATAGACTTGTGGAATCACATGTCATACACTTGAAACTAAAGTAACATTGTGTATTACATATACTTCCATTAAAAAAAAAAAAACAAAACAAACAGGGGTGCCTGGGTGGCTCAGTCTGTTAAGTGTCTGCCTTCGGCTCAGGTCATGATCCTGGGATCCTGGGATCGAGCCCCATGTCAGGCTCCCTGCTCAGAAGGGAGTCTGCTTCTCCCTCTCCCTCTGCCCCACCCCCTCACTCGTGCTCTCTCACTCTCTCTGTCTCTCAAAAAATAAATAAATAAAATCTTTAAAAACACACAGTATGGTACTGGCATGAAAACAGATATATAAATCAATGGAACAAATTAGAGAGCCCAGAAATAAACCCACACATTTGTGGTCAATTTATAACAAAGGAGCCTAAAATATGTTAGAGTGAATGGACAGTCTCTTCAATAAATGGTGTTGGGACAACTGGACAACCACATGCAAAAGAATGAAACTGGACCACTCACTATCTTATACCATACACAAAAATTAACTCAAAATGGATTAAAGACTTGAATTTGAATGTAATACCTGAAACCATAAAACTCCTAGAAGAAAACATAAAGGTAAGCTCCTTCCAAGCATCAGTGTTGGAGATGACTTTTGGATCTGACTCCCAAGGCAAAGGCAACAAAAGCCAAAATAAATAAGTGGGACTACACAAACTAAAAAGCTGATGCACAGCAAAGTAAACCATCAACAAAATGAAAAGGCAACCTACAGAATGGGAGAAAATATTTACATATCATATACCTGATAAAGAGTTAATATCCAACTCAACTCAATAGCAAAACAAACAAACAATCTGAATAAAAAATGGATAGAGGACCTGAATAGGTATTTGTCCAAAGAAGCATACGGATGGCCAACAGACACATGAAAAGACACTCAAAATCACTAATCATCAAGGAAATGCAAATCAAAACCACAATGAGATATCACCTTACACCAGTCAGAATGACTATTATCAAAAAGACAAGAAATAGGGGCACCTGGGTGGCTCAGTCGTTAAGTGTCTGCCTTAGGCTCAGGTCATGATCCCAGGGTCCTGGGATCAAGCCCCGCATCGGGCTCCATGCTGGGAAGGAAGCCTGCTTCTCCCTCTCCCACTCCCCCTGCTTGTGTTCCCTCTCTCACTATGTCTCTTTCTGTCAAATAAATAAATAAAATCTTTAAAAGATAAAAAGACAAGAAATAACAAGTGTTGGTGAGGATGTAAAGAAAAGGGAAACCTCATGCACTATTGATGGGAATGTAAATTGGTGCAGCCACTATGAAAAAACAGTATGGAGGTTCCTCAAAAAATGAAAAACAGAACTACCATATGATCCAGCAATTCTACTTCTGGGTATTTATTCAAAAAAATGAAAACACTAATTTGAAAAGCTATATGCATCCCCATGTTCACTACAGCATTGTTTACAATAGCCCAGATACAGAAACAACCTAAGTGTCCACTGATGGATGAATGGGTAAAGATGAATACAATAGAATATTACTCAGCCATAAAAAGGAATGAAATCTTGCCATTTGTGACAACATAGACAGACCTTAAGGGCATTATGCTAAGTGAAATAAGTCAGATAGGGAAAGGCAAATACTGTATGATCTCAGTTATGTGGAATCAAAACAAACCAACCAACCAAGCTGATAGATAAAGAGAACAGATTGGCAGCTGCCAGAGGTGGGAACTAGGGGGTGGGTAAAATGGGTGAAGGGGTTCAAAGGGTACAAACCTACAGTTTATAAGTCATGGGGATGTCATGTATAGTATGGTGACTATAGTTAATAATACTGTATTGCATATTTGAAAGCTGCTAAGAGTAGATCTTTAAGGTCCTCATCACAAGAAAAAAATTATAACTCTGTATGGGGATGGATGCTAGCTAGATTTATTATGGTGATCATTTTACAATACATACAAATATCAAATCATGTATGTTGTACATCTGAAACTAATATAATGTGATGTTAATTGTATCTCAATAAAAACAAATACATTTTTTAAAAAGAGGGATGCAGAAAAGTCAGAGAATAATGTGAGAAGCAGAGAAACAGATCTGAGTTGCCTCACTGCCAGCCTTGAAGATGGAGGAAGGAGCCCAAAGGAACACAGGTCCTTCAAAGGTGGGAAAGGGAAAGAAAGGGACTTCCTCTGGAGCCTCCAGAAAGAAGGAACCCCATCTTTTTTTTTAGCTCATTTTAGATTTGTGACCTCCCAAACCATAAGATAATAAATCTGTGTTGTTTTCAACCACTAAGTTTGTGGCAATTTGTTCCAGCAGTAATAAGAAAGTAATACACAGGAAGCTGTGCCCAGAGGGTCAAGACATTTGACCCCAAGAAAGCGATATGCATCCAGAACATGATTGGAAGATATAGTGAGTCTAACAGATTGAAGCAATGAGAAAAATGGCACCAGTTTATATAGTATGCTAAAACATAAATAAAACCAAACAAACAAAAAATGCAAAATTTATAGGTAAAACCCATTGTGCTATGTGTTCTCCATCATCAAATGGCCCTGCCTTTGTATAACTGAGATCATTTATTCATTTACTCACTCATTTAAATATTTACAAAGGCTTCCTGTGTTTACTATTTCAGGTAATAGCACCAACATTCACCAAGTTAAATAGGTCATCCTTGATTCCCTCCTCTCCCACGCCTCCACCGCCTCCTTGCATCCCTCAGTCAAAACAGTGACCACATCTTGTTGCTTCTAACTCTAAATTTTCTCTTCAATATCTATGGTCACCCCTCTAGTTCAAGCCACCATCACCCCTCTCTCTAGGTTTACTGAAACAGCTTCCAACCAGTCACCCTTTCTCCAGCTTTGCAAGCCTCCAACCTGCTCTTCATGTGCTGCAGCCAGATTGAGCCTTCACAAACCCTCATCTGAGGACACCTTTCTCCTTCCCTACTTAAAACCCTTAATGACTCTCCAATTCCTTCAGGATAAAGCCCCAACTCCTCAACAAAGCTAGCAAAGCCTGATAGATCCCCTCTAGCCTCTTCTCTTGACCCTCACACTCCAGCCATACTGAACTTCTTTTAGACCCTTCGAGCATGCTCTCTCATCTCTGGGACTTTGCACCTGATGATCTATCTACATGCAACAATCTTCTGCCTCCTTTCTTCCAGACTCATTCCTACCTATCTTCAGATTCAATTCCTCTAAAAAAACACTTCCCAAACTCCCTCCCTAATTCAGGTTACATAGCAATATATGCTTTTATTTTATTCTATACTTTCTAAAGTAAGAACCTTCTGGAGGTAACATTCTCCATTTCTTCTACTGGGTAGAAATTAGTGCTAAAATTAGTACCAGAATTACTCCTAAATACAATAAATGTTGCATTTATCACTAAAGGGAATATGAAACAATAATGATAAATCTGTGGTATACTCATTTAAGGAAAAAGCAGCTTCCAAAGCAGATAAAGATTTTCAAGAGGAAGAAGATTCTTACAGCTTCATAAAAACATCACATGTTATTTGCAAAATTATAAAGACTATTCATTTGTTGGGAGTCTTTGATTTTCTATTTGAAATTTTCCTCTTGCAATGTTTTGTAGAGATTCAACCTGAATAACTTAATTTCATGTTCAATAGAACTATTCATTTATCATAAAATTTTTAAATAACTTAAAATCAGTTTACCTTTATATATGATAAACTAAAAGACTCTATGGAAAACATACCCATACACAAACACTAATATAAAGAAATGTAAAAACAACATAAAGCATCTATTAACAGGAAACTGCTCAAATAAATTGTCATACATTCAGTGGATTCATTCAGCCACTTGAAAAAATAAGAGCTATATCTACTGATATGAAAAGATGTTATGTGACCAAAAGCAATCTGCAGAACAGTATGTATAATTATGTTACTGGAATCACAATGTTTTCTAAATTGGGGGAGGGAGGGTATAAAAAAAAACTTCTGAACACAAACAAGTTTTTCAACAGCCAATTTTATTTTTAGAATCCAAAATAGTAACAAGTCATCTATCAAAAGAAAAGTCATTATGTTTGAAACTATATAGAGTGAGCTCTTCAAACATAGTCAATTGTACAGTGTTACAGAAAAGTATATATTGTGTGATAATATGCAGAAATCTCTATCAGTCAGCACTTCAGCAATATCTATCATATGACTGATGTCATAGTACTATAAATTCCTAAGATGCTTTCAACATCAAAGACAAAATTAATGTTTAGTGCATATGCTACATTTTATTACATCCTAGTTCTTCAGAAATTAGTAATTTATTGATAAAATAAATGGCAACTTTCTGTTAAAACAACCTACTATGTAACAATGTAATAACATGAGAAAATGTTTTGTGTTTTTAGAAGGAGAAACACTAAAGAAATACAAATGCAATGACTGCCTTATCTTGTAAACATGCCTCCTGAGGCATTTCTTTATGGCATTTAAATTTCAATTAAAAATTGTGAAACTGGAAGTGAGATAAACTTACTGACAGACTCAAGTTTCCTATTCTCTCAAATTCTATGTACATCACATGGTTCATTAGGTATGTAAAGGTGTATCTGATATCAAAGTATAGAAAGCAATAGGTAATAAGAAGAAAGTAAAACACATGAACACAGACATACACAGACATGTTACTGAAAGTAAACTATAACAATACATATTAACCTTAACGCCTGACTTTCCTCCTCAACAGTTGGCTTGAGAAAAATTATTGAAATAACTGAACTTTCTTAACTCCAAACTTGAGATATACAGGGGGAAAAAAATAATAGAAGAGTGCTGCATAGTAAAAATATAGTGAATACACCAAAACTAAATGGGAAAATACAAATTAGGAAACATTACTTCTGAACTGGCCAATTCTCCAAACACCATTGGACTCATTTAGTTTTTAGTAATAGCATGTATGTTGCTGACATTCTTCTCTTATCGCACACTTTGATCTACCATCACAAATTATTTCTTACTATTTTTTTTATTAATGAAGTATTCAAAAATAAAACTATATCCATGGCAGAAATGAATCTGGGCCATACAAACAACTCTGCGCAGAGAAGTTACGTAATGCCAGGAATATAAATAAAGGGCAGTGTGACACACAAAAAAAGGGGGTGGACTGAATTCCGAGTGGACTTAGTAGGTTATTTGCTTTCTCTGAGCTTCAGTTTCCTCACCTGTAACATTCAGATTAACACCAACTACATTACAGGATTACTAAGAGGTTTAACATTAATGTAACTAAAGCACTTAAAACACGTACCTGCACTGTCTAGGTAATAATGTGTTTGATAAATAGCAAGTTACTATGCTTACAGGTATTAAATTAATCAATGAGTAAGAGCTCATCACTGCCTCTGGCACTACCTTTACTTCCTGTGCCTCTCAGGCCCTTGAGTGTAGCTTGAAACTTTTTTTTTTTTTTTAAAGATTATATTTATTTATTTGACAGAGAGAGACATAGCGAGAGAGGGAACACAAGCAGGGGGAGTGGGAGAGGGAGAAGCAGGCTTCCCGCTGTGCAGGGAGCCCGATGCGGGGCTCGACCCCAGGACCCTGGGATCATGACCTGAGCCTAAGGCAGACGCTAAACGACTGAGCCACCCAGGCGCCCCGAGTGTAGCTTGAAACTTTTTATCCAAATTAAACAGCATAGAAATAATAATAGCTATATGTCAGGCACTGTACTATTTACATGGATTATTTCATTTAATCCTCACGGCAATCCTCCCATTGGTAAGGTAGGAACTATTATTAACCTTCTTTTACAGATTAGAAAATTTAGGCTTACAAAGATTAAATAACTTGCCTAAGGTCATACCCACGGTAAAGCCTGATTTCAGAGCCTGCATACTTAGCAATTTTGCTATGCTAAAAAGAAATATTACTTTTAATTCAATAATGTCAAAATAGCAGACACCTACTATCCAAAGCTGTTAATGAATTTTTGAAACACATCAATCAGACAACTTGTATCAGAATCTATGCTAGAAGATTCTCACCAGTTTTCACTTTTTCATTCAAATCCAACCCAATCTCCTCCCAAAGAAAACCTGAGGTGGCTAGAATTCCAATTCCTAATAATTTAAGTGCCAAGAAAGGTGATCTTATAGCAGTTCACCAACTGCTTATCTTCTGATAAAGTAGTTATTAGCGCTCTTCACACAAGCAAAACAAAACCCAAAGTGTGACTTGGACTGGGCCTGCAAAAATACATCTCTTCACTTGAGAACTGGATCAGCAACTCCGCCATGCCTACTACAAAGCACTCTTAAATCCATAAAATTCAACTTGAAAAGATTAGTTAGGAACCAGGAGTGACTGGGTGAGGAAGGACACCTTCCAAAAGCTTCCCCAGATTTCCAGGGCAATCTACAAGCCTTCCTTTTCTTTTTCAATACACCCCCCAAGGCAGCCCTCCAAACTAAGGGGTGTAGCTGGGAAAGCAGAGCCCTGCCTGGACTGGAGAGAACAAACAGGGAAGAGTCTGTAAACTTTGCTAGAGGGCAAAATGACCGTCTGTGTCGTTCTCTTTCCAAGGTCAGTGACTTCATTAATTCTTCCAAAGGATGGTGTTGAGTAATCAAGTGACCCTATATGTGCTCGGCGCCTGGGGATAAGGGTACCCCTGGAGACCTTCAACTAGCTTCAGGCTCTGATCTCCCTCTCGTTTCTAAAGCAGACCAGTAACGGCTCGATACCTCTTCCCCAACCTACTAGGTCCGCACCTGCCGTCCCCCGCCCCTGCACACCTGTTGCCCCTCGCACCGCACCAAGGTGGGCTGGAGAGGGCACGCAAAACTTCACCTTGACAGCCCCAGGGACCAATCAGAGGACACGGCTCTCGCGGCGGGCCAATCGCAGAGTGTCTTGGATCCCGCAGCTCCAAGACCCGACCAAACCAGCGCTTCGACTCGGCGGAGCGCCGGGGGTTCTCGAGCCCGCAGACTGAGGCGCGGCAGCCCCAAGAAGGCGAGGAAAGGCTCGCGAGGAAAAGAGAAGACAAACAGAAGTACTCACCCGCCCTGGCGCGGGATTGTCACTTCTCCCTGCAGGGTGACATCTCGGTTCAATCTGTGCGAAGCTGGCACGCCCCTGACCAACTGCCGCCGCCTCCGCCTGGGTCTCAGGGCTCGCCGCGGTTCGCTGCCTGTTTCGAAAGGACCAATCAGAAGGCGGAGGGGGGGCGTGGCCGGAGGCCCCGCCCCAGGCCGCCGGGAGCACGCGACCCGCGCGCGCGTCTCAGTCAGCCGGGTGCGCCCCGCCTTCCACCGCTTAGAGTCTTCCAAGTCTGGTGCCCAAGCCCCGCTTTCCACAGAAAAGCGAAGTGGCTTGGTCACGGAGCAGGTCCCCCCCCATCTGGCCCCTCGGCGACCTCAACAGCCCCGATATTTGTCCCGATAGGCAGAAGAGGTGAATCAACGTCGTCTGTGAGCATTCTGGAGAGTTGCAGGGTACAGTTCAAGGGTGTTGCCCTGAGTCTTAACCAGATCTGTTAAGAGCCCCTCCCAACCATAAACCACTGGAGATCTGGCTGTAGTGAGGGCGCCACGGTTTCCGGAGACAAACTGTCACCCAGTAGGAATAGGAGTCCTACGGAGAAACCTTCCCGACAGAGGTCCCTCTTCCTGTGAGGGTTGGTGTTGAAAGATGGAGAGTATCCTGTAGCTGCGGGCCACAACTGGAAGCAAACAGAGGATGTTGGGCTGTTACTTCAGGAAACACACGAGAAGGGGGCGGGGGGTGGTAAAAAATTAACGTCATCACAATGAGGGACGCTTACTAGCTCGGAGGGTTGAAATAGAGCAGAGACTGGACTTCAAGGTAGCAATAAATAGGTCTCTTATAACTGTAACTGCAATGTGACTTGTTAATAGTGGGGGGGTGGGGAATCAGTGGCCAGAAGCCTGGAGGTCCAGATCCTTTCCTCTTAGTTCGATTTTATCAGATCATATCACCTCTCTGGTCCTCAGTTTCCCATCTGTAAAATGAGGGCGTTGATCTGGAATGATGTTCTCTCTCTAGAATTTATTCCTTCATTCACTCATCAAAAACAATCAGGAACGGGGCAACTGGGTGGCTCAGTCCTTAAGTGTCTGCCTTCAGCTCAGGTCATGATCCTAGGGTCCTGGGATGGAGCCCTGCATGGGACCCCCTGTTCAGCAGGGAACCTGCTTCTCCCTCTCCCTCTGCTGCTCCCCCTGCTTGTTCTTGCTCTCTCTGTCAAATAAATAAAATCTTTAAAAAAAAAAAAAAAAAAAAAACAATGAGAGGTCCTGCTGCTGCTTTGCTGAGGGACTAAAATGAAGAAGACAGTCCCTGCCTTCAAAGTGCTCAGCGTGGTAAAGGCTCAATGGAGGTCTGAAAAGGAGAGAACACCTAACAGTCTTGGAAGGTGATGGCCAGAGGTTTGAAAGGAGCTGAGTTTTGAAGGATGATTAGGAATCTAACAAGAGCAAGGATAATGGGGGATAAGGAGTGCTTTCCAGGCAAAGAGAACACATGGTTCCAGACATGTGAGAGCACCTGGAATGTTCTGGGAATAGTAGTTTTGAATGACTAAAGATTAGGGATTGGGAGATAGATCAAACTGGAAGAGTAGGCACAGATGAAAGGTCTGGTAGGTGCTGAGGAGTTTAAAATTTTCCTTGCAGTCATTTGGGATTGGTTATAAAAAGGGAATGATATGACGGTATGTTTTAGAAAAAAAAAAAAAAAACAATTTCCAAGGATTTTTGAAAAACAGAGTGAGACTGGTGACAATTCTGAAAACTAAAAGTTAACAATTACCTAAACCAATTCAAAAGGGATGGAGAGGAAGAGGCCTCTGGAGATACCTAAGAAGCTGACTTATCTGGACTTAGTAATCATGTCATAATGGTGCCAATCTAAGAAACACAGGGAAAACAACCATGGGGAAAGAAAACTGCACTTTGGTTTGGTGTGTGTTCAGGTTGAAGTGTGAGAGGAACATGCAGGTAGAGGTGCTCAGAAGGGGTTTAATTGGTTGGTGCAGGAGATAGATATTTGAGAAGTTAATTCAACAAGTACTTGCCCCACACCAGACTCTATCCTAGCACAAAGGGTCCTGTTCTCACAGAGCTTACATTCTGGGGTGGGGCGGGTAAGATGGTCATCCAAAACTTGACATGTAAGTGGTAATTCAACCTGATGCCCTATAGTGGGCCTTCTTTTTACTGAATTGGTCCCAGAACCCTTTGGTGCCCCTGACTACAATAGATCAATTGTCACCTATTGTTCAAATAAATGTATGTTTTATAGTGTTTCTGTTTAAAACTAAGGACAATTTGTCATATTATTTCATGTAGCCAAATTTCCAAGTGGAGTAGTAGCTTTAAATTGGACTTATTGAGTACTAATATCAAAATCTGTACACTTCTCTACAGAACTTTAAGAGTTGTTTGATGAGTCATTAGTTAACAATTTTTTCTTACATGCATACTATGTGCCTAAGCATTTGAATACCACTTATTAAAAATTGAAAGTATGCTATACTTATATATGTACATAAACACTCTGTCTCTCTCTCTCTCTCTCTCACACACACACACACACACACAGACACACATCCCACTTAATATTTCTAAACCATTTACTGAAACTTTGACAGCAGGGTATTTTATGCTTTCTTTTTATTCTCATTGTCTATGTAGTTTGTCTTGGTAACTTCTGTACCTTATAAAGATACAAGACAGGAGGAAAGTGAATCTGCAATCAAAAAGTCTAAGCAAATCACTTCTCTTTAAGCCCATATCCCTTACTGGTTAGATGTGTACATTGGGTGAAGAGTTCCCTTCTAAATTCTTTGATTCTTGTTGCTTTTCCCTTCTGTATAATAAGAAAGTTCTCTTGTTGCTTTCTTAACCTCATTTTTATTTCCCAGTTAGTACCATTTTAGTTCCCAGTTAGTACCTCACTCCCTAAGTGCACTCACCATCTTACCTATCTTGATTTTAACACTACAATTAGTAATTGAGGGTTCTACCTAATGAGGTGAAATCTACTTTCATGTGTAGATTTTCTAATTGGTGGTTAGGTTAATAGCTATATTTTAGAGGTTCTTACTTTACTTGAAATTGCCATGGTTGCAACATGCAGAGCAAGCTTCACCAGTCTGTTTTCATCAGATGATAAAGTCTATTAGTTATGACTTTGCCAGAATTGTGAAGATGTGCCCCCACTTTAAGAAAGCACCATGCTTGGAAATCTAAATTTAAGTTAGTACATTAGGAATAATCACTTATCTGACTAATCAAATAGAAGAGCCTCTCAAAATCATATACCCCTTGGATGTCGAAATATGATTTGGCTTTTTCACAGCCCTGCAAGAATGCTCTATTGCTTAAAATATACCATAGTTACAAAAATAAACTCAAAATGGACTAAGGGCTTAAATGGGAGACCCAAAATCATAAGAATCCTTGAAAAGAACACAATTTTTCTTACATCGGCCGTAGCAACATTTTTCTAGATTTATCTCCCGAGGCAAGGGAAACAAAAGCAAAAATAAACTATTGGTTCTACATCAAAATAAAAAGCTTCTGCACAGCAAAGGAAACAATAAAACTAAAAGGCAGCATAGAGAATAGGAGAAGATATTTGCAAATGGCATATCTGATAAAGGGTTAATATCTGAAATATATAAAGAACTTATACAACTCAACACCAAAAAAAACCAAACAATCCAATTAAAAATGGGGAGAAAACATGAACAGACATTTCTCCAAAGAAGACATACAGGTGGCCAACAGACACATGAAAAGATGCTCAACATCACTCATCATCAGGGAAATGCAACACCACAATGAGATATCACCTCACACCTGTCAGAATGGCTAAAGTCAGGGTACCTGGGTGGCTCAGTTGGTTAAGCATCCAACTCTTGATTTTGGATCAGGTCGTGATCTCAAGGTTGGGAGTTGAGCCCCGCATTGGGCTCCATGCTGGGTGTGAAGCCTGCTTAAGATTCTCTCTCCCTCTCCCTCAGCCCCTCCCCCAAAGCCCCCTCACTTTAAAAAAAAAAAAAAGGAATGGCTGAAGTCAAAAATACAAAGAACCGTAAGAATATAAGAAGCAACAAGTGTTGGCAAGGATGTGGAGAAAAAGGAAATCTCATGCACTATTAGTGGGAATGCAAACTGGTGCAGCCACTGTGGAAAACAGTTGGAGATTTCTCAAAAAATTAAAAATAGAACTACCATATGATCCAGTAATTACACTACTGGGTATTCACTCAAAGAATACAAAAACACTAATTTGAAAAGATATATGCACCCCTATGTTTATTGCAGCATTATTTACAATAGCCAAATTATGAAAGCAGCCCAAGAGTCCATCAATAGATGAATGGATAAAGAAGACATGATAGATAGATGATAGATAGATAGATAGATAGATAGATAGATAGATAGATGATAGATAGATGATAGATAGATAGATAGATGATAGATAGATAGATGATAGATAGATGATAGATAGATAGATGATATAGATAGATAAATAAATGATAGATAGATGATAGATACACACAACATATATATATATATACAGTGGAATATTACTCATCCATAAAAAAGAATGAAATCTTGCCATTTGCAACAACATGGATGGATCTAGAGTATAATGCTAAGTAAAATAAGTCAGAGAAAAGACAACTATCATATTATTTCACTCACATGTGGAATTTAAGAAAACAAATGAACAAAGAGAAAAAGAGACAAACCAAAAAACAGACTCTTTAACTACAGAAAACAAACTGATGGTTACCAGAGGGGACGTGGTGGGGGGTTGGGTGAAATAGGTGAAGGGGATTAAGAGTACACTATTCTTGAGGAGCACTGAGTAATATATAGATTTGTTGAATCACTATATTGCACCCCTGACTAGTATAACACTGTATGTTAAGTACACTGGAATTTAAAAAAAAAAAAAAGTAGTTGTTTTTTTTTTTTGCTTTTGATGGGTTTATCAGTTGTTTTGTTCTGCATTTTGTGGCTGTTGCTGCTGGTTGCATTTAATTCCTTGACATTATTGAGTGTCAATCTATGGATTATACCTTGTGTGAAGTACTGGATAAAATTTGGGGGCAATAGAGGGCTTGATTTATTCATAATTAACTAAACTACTCATTCAGCAGATAATCTATTGAGAGCCAACTACATTAAAAACAATACTAAGCTTATCTTAAAGAAATGTTACAGATTTGCATTAACAAATAATATGTATAAGGAATTCAATGATATAAAATTTGATAACAACAGTTGTTGATAACAAAATTTGATAACAACAGTTGTTGTATCTATGTAGTGGATTGAATAGTGTGCCCCCTCCCCAAAATTCATATCCATCTAGAACCTCAGAATGTGACCTTATTTGGAAATAAGATCTTTACAAATGACCCCCCTCCTCAGTTTTGATAATTTGCTAGTATGGTTCACAGAACTCAAGAAAACAGTTTACTTTCTATTACTGGTTTATTATAAAGGGTACAACTCAGTAATAGCCAAATGGAAGAGGCACAGGGCTAGGTATGGGGGTGGGGGAGAGGACATGGAGCTTCCATGCTCTCTCCAGCACACTGACCTCCCAGCACCTCAATGTGTTCATCAACCCAGAAGTTCTCCAAACCCGTCATTTAGGTGTTTTTATGGTAGACCCATTACATAAGCATTATTGATTAAATCCTTGGCCATTGGTGATTGACCTCAATCTCTGGGATCATCTTCCTTCCTCAGAGTCTGGGAATGAGGCTGAAAGATCCAGCTCTCTAATCACATGGTTGGCTCCTCTAGCAATCATTCCCCATCCTGAAGCATCTACAGCCCCACTCCTATCACCTTATTAGCATAAACTCAAGTCTGGTTGAAAGGGGCTTGTTTTGAATAACAAAAGATACTCCTTTCACCCCATCAGGAAATTCCAAATGTTTTAGAAGCTCTGTGTTAAACTGGGGACAAAGAACCTACATTATTTCTTATTTTATCACAATTAGTTTTCCACATGAGAAGAATTATTATTTACTATTACAAGGTCTTAACTATGTGAATAAATCCACACCTACATGATAAACTCCTAGCTCTGTCTACAGTGCTCCGTCAGTTCCAGTTCATTTTCCATCACTTTCCCTACAAGGCATCTGCCTTGTAATCTGGGAAACACCAAACCACATTCAATTTCTCAAACTGGATCTCCTCCTTCAGGCATTCAGAAATTGACTTCTCTGTCTGAAGTGTCCTTTCTTTACCACCCCTCTTCCTTGGTGGGCCTGCAACTTCCCACTTTTCATTCATTAGCTCAATCCCTTGAGATGGTAGGCGCTGGTATCTTCATTTCACAATGGTGAAACAGGCTCAGGAAGGGTTGTGCTAAGGGTTGTCTCTCCCAAGATTACTTGTGCTTTTTTAAAATCTGCACAACTCATCACCCCCTGCTTTTGCTCCTGCCACTCCTTTCACCTTGAACCCCCTTCCCTCTCACCCTGATCCAAGGAAGTCCTGGCTACCCTTCCAAGTCCAAGGGAATTGCCACCTTCTCCATGAGACTTGCCCAGTGAGCCCATAGAACTTGCCTCTGCACTTCTTTGTAAACCCCTCCAGGCAGTTACCGTGTCCTAAGAATCTTGTACTTAGTGAGGACACAAATCTTCTTGTTGTAGCAAGTGGAATCCAACTAACGCTAGTCCCACCTCATTCCACTATGTTTAGGACTTTGGCATGCTAAGCAAGCTCCATTTTGTCTGGCTTCAGGAGAAAGGGACATATAAGCCCATTACTTATAGAAGGTGTTTTATTGTATTCACCAAAGGATAATGGGGAGAAGAATGCAACAGTATAACAATGAATGAAGGAAATGAAATAATTCCTGCTTTGGGGAAGTATACAACAGCTGTGCACCCAGCTGTAGGAGTGTTTTCCAAAAGCAAAACAAAACAAACCAAAAAAAAAAAAAAAGATTAATTATATGCACTGAAGCGAATAGTGAGTGCTCTTAAGAGAGAAAAGGGAATATCCCATCATGGGAGTTGTCTGCATTTGTAAATGCTGCTTCAAGATCCTAACTGCGAAAGGGTTTGCTTGAGGGAATACTTTATGTGAGAATCATTAATTTTTCTGTATGTTATCTCTTTGAACTTCAAAGAAAATGAAATGATCCAAGGGCTATTACAAATAAGTGAGTATTCACCAGGACTTCTCCAGGGATGAGAAAAACACCATTTGTGTTATGAGAGTTTATCTTTTTGTTAATTACCCATCACCCCTACCCCCCCCCCCCAGACACACATACACCAGGCCCAATAGGATGTGATTCACCATTTAAAGATATGGGTTTGTATTTTTCAAATTTTGTTCCAGAAGAAAAGCCTGTTGCCATTATGTTCAGTTTATTGCCAAAATTGAACACAACTCTGATAAAATGTATGCAAATAAGGTAAGATGAAGAGCAAAATGAAATTTTCCCTATTTCAACAGATAGAGGTGAAGAATGATCAATTTAATTAGGCAAACAGGGCATGCCAATTAGAATGAAAGAGTCCCTGAAGCCTTGTAAAATACAATGTAAAGAAAGTCATCCTATCTAGCTCTATATTTACAACTATGGAAGTTATGTAATTACTGCATAAATATTCATCAAAATTCTTGTGTGAAACCAGGTACAAATGAAATAAAAGAAAGTTATACATCAGATTTATATTATGAGGGAAATAAAGAGCTAGATGCTATTGCCCCTTCGATGCTCATCACTGCACATCCCAGATTTCACAGAGAAGTGGGGTAAACTTATGGTCATTTACTCTCCATGACATCAGCATCTCTGCATGGTGATGATTGAAAGTCCGCAACTCAGTCAATCGACCCAGGAGACAGGCAAAATGTTGAGGATTTTCAGGCTGATAAATCTTGCACAACTTTTGGAGCACATCAAGCAGTGGTTCCTGAAGCTTCTCTACTGCCTCTCTGTCCTTTATGTATTGTCTGTCTGTTTTGAGGTTTAAAATATAAAGACAAAATTAAAAAGTGGAGAAGTGTTAATTTGGCATAATTATAGCAACAGTAACTTGCTTACAATGTAACTTACAAATGTGCACTTTTAAATGTACATAAGTGTTTAACTTGATGAATTCACACACACACACACACACACGTATGCATGTAATCACAACTAGATCAAGATATAGAACATTTATTGCCCCCCCACCAGAAGCCTCCCTAAATTCTCCTTCTAATCTATGCCCCCAAAGGTAACCCATATGGTGGACATATGTATCATTTCTAGTGGGTATATTCTAAGTAGCGGAATTGCTGGGTCATAGAGTATATATGTGTAACTTTAGTATGTATGGCCAAAAAGTTTTTCTTTATTTTAATTATTTGTTTTATGGTAAAGCAAAGTAACAACTAGTTTCTGCCTTGATATTATGTATAAAGATGGTTTAAGGCTAACATTGAAATTATGCTTTACAAATCATGAACGTGGCATCGCTCTCAGATTATTAAAATAATCCAAAAATACAGACAAATTTTATGTGCAGAGATATCCATTTTGACATTGTTTAAACAACAGAAAAAAGGAAACATCCTGAATATCCAAACATGGTAACAAGTAAACGATTGTCCATCAATATGATGGATACATATATTTCAACAAACTTTTACTGATATAATTTTCTTTGAGAGAGAGAGAGGGCATGCATGGGCACACAGAGGGGGAGGGGCAGGGGGAGAGGGAGAGAGAGAATCTTAAGCAGGCTGCATGCCTAGCACAGAGCCTAATGGAGGGCTTGATCTCACAATCCTGAGATCATGACCTGAGCCGCAATCACGAGTCAGACACTTAACTGACTGAGCTACCCAGGTGCCCCATTACTGATATAATTTTTTAATGACATGGGAAAATAAACTTAAGAAAAGGATAGTATGTTCTCTATTATTTTAAAAAGTATGTAATTCCATTTAGGTCCCTGTTCAAATACCAACCCTTCAGAAAAGCCTTTCCTGACTACTACTAATAGTAACATTCTGCCACTTTCTTTCCTTATATCCTCATCTTTATATATATATATTAGCATTACCACCTCCTGAAAATTATTTTTGTTTCCTCATTTATTGTCTTTCTCACCCTACTGGAGTGCAAACTCCATGCAGCTGTCTCCTGCCCGTTTCTTTACTGCTATATCCCCCAATGTCTGGAACCATGTTTAGTGCTTAGTAGGTGTTCAAAATGCAATTATTCAATGAATGAGTGTGATGTTTAGAAAAAAGGCTGAGGGTGCCTGGGTGGCTCAGTTGGTTAAGCGACTGCCTTCGGCTCAGGTCATGATCCTGGAGTCCCGGGATCGAGTCCCACATCGGGCTCCTGGCTCAGCGGGGAGCCTGCTTCTCCCTCTGACCCTCTCCCCTCTCATGCTGTTTCTCTGTCTCTCTCTCTTTCTCTCAAATAAATAAATAAAAAATCTTAAAAAAAAAAAAGAGAAAAGGCTGAGAAGAACTACACTGAAATATTAACAATGATTCCATTTGAGTGGTGGGATTACAGGCCATTTTACTTTTTTTGTGTGTTGCTGTGTCTTCCAGTTCTTTAAGAAACATTATTACTATTATACTGGAGAGGGAGTAGAACAAATGGCATAAAAATAAAAATGTAGCAATGAAATTACCTGGAGAGAGGATAACAATTGCTGTAAGCAGAGCATACTCTTCCTGAGTCATTTTCAATTCTGCAATGCTTTTATAAAAACTAAACATAGGTGTTATGTACTCATCAGAGATACCTATGGGGGAAAGATGAAAAATTACAGAGGCATAATAAAATTTTTGAGTGACTAAAAAGTGTAAAACTATAAACACATTGTACATACATGCACATGTTAATATTTATGCACAAATGCACAAATAATGACTACATATTATGTGTCCAGTCAAAGGCAGATCATCGCAAATATGGTCGGTTAACAAAATCCTCAAAATATCACCTAATCAGTGATTTGTGTGTCCCTGATTTTAGCAGTGCCTTTGTTTCAGTCACTGCTGTCCGACAATAAATGATAATGTTCTCAAATTGCTCAAAGACTCTCCCAACTTCACCATTTTCTAGATAGGGTTTGGTTAATCTTTTTAATATTAATATCTATAATCATGGTATAGGTAGCATCTTAAACAACCAACAAAAAATTAATGTTCTTAACCTCAGAAGTATAAACATCTGCACTTAATACATCAGCTAGAGTTCTTCTCAGAGTCCATTGTCTACTAGGACATTGGTACTTGGCTGTTCTCTTCTAAGTCAATACACCCAAAATCAAAAATACCATGTACAGATCTAAACTCCTCATCTTCCTCAAAATCCATCCCATTCCTGGTATTCCCATTCTCAGTGACTATTATCTTCACCCACCTATCTGCCCCTGCCTGACAACTGAGACTCGGCCCTCTCTCTAACTCGGGCAGGTGCCGAGTCCTATGATTTGACCTGCTACCTCTCCCTGGGTGCTCCCTCTCCTCTCCATGACACCGGGAATTGATTTCCTTTAAGTCCTTATTTCTTTCCATCTGGATTACTACAACTGCCTCCTCACTGGTCTTCCTGTCTTCAGTTCAGTCCCAGAATCACAAAATTCAAATCATACCCTGTCCCCCCAATTCTTACAAACCTTCAAAAACTCCCAGTGGCTTTTGTCATAAATGTTCTTCCTTTTTACATGGGAAATTCCAGGATCTGTCCCCTGCCTATCCCACTACCCACTACTCACCTACATGATAATACTAGTAGGATCCACATTTATTAAGTACTTATTATGTATTAGGCACTGTTCCAAGCACTTCTTATGCTACAATTCATTCAATCTTCTTAATACTCCATGAGATGGGCACCAAGAAATCATATAATTTGCCCATAGACACACGGTTGGTGAGATGTGGAATCAGGATTTGAACCACAGCTAGCAGACTCCAGAGTCCTGGCTCTTAGCTGTCACTAAGCTGTGTCACCTTTCTATCATCCAGCCATGTTCAGCCACTTGGAGCTCCCTAAATTACTCACACTGCCCGGTTTTTATATTCTCTCTACTTGGAATATCCTCCTTCTGCTTTATCTAGATTAAACCTCTTCGTAACTTAAGACTCCTTTGTGTCACTTCCTCCACTCATTCAACAAGTATTAATTTTGTGCTTGTTCTGTGCATAGCTCCACTCCAGAAGAGCTTTGACTGCAGAATTACAGAGAAAAGGAGGAGGAGAAGGAGCAGGAGGAAGAGGAGGGGAGGAGAAGGAGGAGAAGAAAAAGACCATGGGAATGAAAAATAAAAAGACTGTGATGTGACGTATGGATGAATTAAGATGAGAATGAATTTCCCAGAATTGGTCCACACTAAAATCGACTGCTCTATTCCATCTCCAACCAGACCTAGAGCCATACAGCTTTGGCCAAACCAAACTAGAATATAGTTGGATTCCAGACACTAAAGAGTACAATTATCATCTAATATTATGCTTCACAGAGTCAGAAAGTCTAAATCCTTACCTTTAGAATAATCTAAAGAGTCTTCCCAAACTGAATCTCTGGTCTTTCTCTCTTTAGTCAGAATGTCACACTTTTCTTCCCCGTTGACTTTTGATTCTTTAATTGACCCCAGTGGGCTCTCTTTACAATAGTGTCTTTGTTAAGCAACTTTGGTATTACATCATGTGGAAGATTCCAACTTTTACAGATTGAACTGAATACCCATGACTAAACTAGATACAACTTAAAAATGCAGAAGGTTGAAGTATGTGAGCCTGGGAATACCAGTCCTGGTTTCCAACAAACATGGAGGTTGAGTTAGTGAGCCAGCTCTGAGTTTGAAAACTGACCTATGACTTGATGTTGGTCACAGTACCTAAACTTCCATAAGCCTCAGTTTCTTCATCTGTGAAATGTAAACTATAACAATAGCATTATATGAGATAATATATGTGTAGTGCTTAGCATAATGCCTGGTTGATAGCAAACCCTCAATAAATGTTAGAGCAAATACTATTATTGTTATTCAGGAAATTGGATCAATTTATAGATCATTAGTTCATTTTTATCTCAGTTCACCTTAATTTTAGTTAGATTATGCTTATTTACTTTTGTGTTTACAAAGCTATGTTTTTGTTTTGTTTTTACACGCTGCACTTTCCTAGAGATGAATACAAATTGGCTGATCGGTGATTTGCTTTGGTATTTTTCTAGGTGTTAAAGCTAAACTAAGATCTATATTTTCCTGGTAAGGTTGTTTTTTTTTTTTTTTTTTCCACTTTAAAAAAGAAAAATGGCAGTCTTTAGGCTTTCCTCAGCATTCAGGGACTACACCCATCATTTGTGGCTACCTAAAATAATAACTCATGACCATGCTATTTTTTAAAATAGTATACATACAAGGATTTGGCGATAATATTAAAGGCAGCTGATTTGAAAATATTTAATTTTTAGAAACCATCTTTGACTACCTAATTTCCTATTTTGTCTTTCTAAATCCCCATTAACCTTCCAAAAATGCTACCTCCATTAGCTATCTAACTATAGCTAATACTTTTGAGGAGAAAAGAGGTAAAGATATTTGTTATGATTGTTCATAGTGTACATATTGTACAAGCTAACAGTGAATATAGTGAAAATGTAGAAAATAATAGAATTTTTAAAAAATAAATTTCCTGGGGCGCCTGGGTGGCTCAGTTGGTTAAGCGACTGCCTTCGGCTCAGGTCATGATCCTGGAGTCCCGGGATCGAGTCCCGCATCGGGCTCCCTGCTCCGCGGGGAACCTGCTTCTCCCTCTGACCCTCCCCCATCTCGTGCTCTCTCTCTCTCTGTCTCATTCTCTCTCTCAAATAAATAAATAAAATCTTTAAAAAAAATAAAAAAATAAAAAATAAATAAAAAATAAATTTCCTACAGCATAGATCAAATATAAATCTGCATTTAGAATTGGAGTTAATAATCAGAATTAACCACAGCACCATCAACAAAGGGGTGTTTTAAGTGTTTATGGACCAGCAATTTCTAACCTAAGAAATGTAACAATAATATCATTCCAAAGGGGCAATCTTTTCTTGTTTTCCTGCCTCCTCCTTTCTGGAGATATGCTTCAAGTTTGTTTCATTTTTTGCTTCTATGCCCAATTAGCTGATTTTTGGCCACAAGGGGGGGCTATTTTCTAACTTAAGGACAAAGACTACTGTGAAAAAGGACAAAGTTTAAAAAAAAAAAAGTATGTTTCTGCTCCTGTTTCTTGCTTTGCCTTTTTTAAAGAAAGAGGTATGTACCTGAACAATTAATTGTTCAATAATCAAAATAGTCTTTGAGAGAAAAACTACTTGATAGAATTAACTATGCTATTTTAAGTTATTTTGAATGTAAATGTCTTTTATTTCCTAATTAACTTCCAAGTTTTGATTGGAACAAAAAATAAAGCAGAAGGATGTGTGTGTGTGATATAAGAATACATATTATATAAGACACCATTCCTGGTATTTTAAATACCTCTATCTGATTTATTATACTTGATGGGATCAAGATAGACGAAGAATCTTACTAAAAATGATGCTTTTTGCTCAAAATCATGTAATTTGACATTTTCCTAGAAATGACACCACCCCATAGCATAAAAGTTAAGGTATAAGTCTCTGACATACCCTACAAAGCAATGTTTGCCTTATGCTTTCCTTTCAAACCTAAGCTGTCTCCATCCCAGTAGTTTCTCTATGAGCTAATGACACCAAATCTTGGTTCCTGAAGCTGATTCACGTTACTGTCTACACAATTTCTCTACCTCCCTCTCCCCCCAGTCCCATGGCCAATGTACTATGGCAGAGGCGGACTGAAGCTCCAGCCCAAGGTCCAGCCACTGTTGGTCTCATTTCTCTTGTCAGAGGTTGGTCTAGTCAGCGACAGTACAATTTTGACCAATGAGACAAAGGGGAGTCTACTCGGGAGGTCTCAAGAAAGATTTCTATACTCAGGAAGAAGTCATTAAGTTTCTTCATTAAGTTTCTTTTTCTTTTGGCCACTGTTGCACCTAGATGTGATGCCTGGAAATGCTGTGGCCAGGAAGAGAATCAGCCTGAGGATAGAGCCCATACACCAAAGATAGCAGAGCAGAAATTTGAAAAAGACCTGTCCTTACTTTTTAGGCCATATTGAATTGGATTTTCTGTAACCATCAGCCAAGGGCATCCTAACAGATAGTTCCTCTAAAAATAAGATACATTTTTAAAGTCTTCATGCTTTTTTTTGCCTGAAATATAAGGCAAACCCTGTTAGGCTAGGACACACCACTCATGTTTCAAGGCAACATTCAAATTTTGCTTTCTCTGTGGAGCTTTCCCTGTGTCAGTGAAGCAGAATTAGTTGCTTTCTTCTCTAGGTCCATTTCTATTGCATCTATCACAATTCATATCTCTCCTTCCCAATACAGTGTGAAATGCCAGAAAAAATTCTATGAGAACAGGAACCAATGCTGTATTCCTAGTGCTTGACACACTGCCTGACCACTAAAGGGTGCTCCATAGATGTTTCTCACTCATCTCTGTATCCTCAGTTACCAGCATCCTGTTGGTGACATGGTAGAAATTAACAAATGTTTGTTAAATTGGGCAATATTCTGTTTTGCTAGTTCCTTGCAATGAAGGTGACATAGTTGTGAGACATGATGGGGCAAGGGATGCCCTTAAGACAATGGAAACATTCTCATGGTGTTAAGAGATTGGACCCTAACCTCTATTTCAACTGCTAAATTCTACACAGAGAGTCATTTGTGCCATACTGTTGGCCTTAAGTGAAAAGCTGCCATCAAGTTAGCAATTCAAAAAACAATTACTTTCAAAATAAAATATTTAATTTGAAATATTTAATAAATAACATGCTTCCCATTAACCCTAGTGGCTAAAGGTTATGTGGCTAAGTTAGATTTCACTGGTGCTTAGGAATTGCCAGGGTTTGGATTGTCAAGTTCCAGATTCATCTCAACAAAATTCACCAATTTTTGTACATCAGCTGTGTCCCAGGCACTGTGATAATGCTGGGAATAACCTTCTAGCAGTCAACAGATTGATGGAAGAAGCAGATACATAAATAAATTCGTATTGTCCAATACTGGACAAGTATAAAAAGGCTTAGGGAACACAGCTGAGAGCCAATGAAAATGCTGACTCCTATATTAATTTAATACTTTCTCTTATTTTGAAAATGTCTTTTTCCTACAGTTTGAACCCCACATTTGTCTATGCCAAAATTACATGACCACTTTTAAAAGCAAAATGAGGTGTTAAGAACTCTAAATTTTGACTTATGCATTTACTTTTCTTATAAATATTCTGTTATTTGTTCTTAACATTTCCAACCCTTTTTTCAAAGTCAGTATCTGAACCGATAATCAGCTTACATCAGCTTCTTTAGAAAAGTTAGTTCTTAAAATTGTTTTCATTTGTTGCCGAAGCTAAAGCAGTGAAATCATGTGTATTTAAAGAGCAGAAAAACAAGCCCAGTATATTGCACAGAGTACACTTGACCATGCTACTGTAAACTAGCTACAACTCCATCATGCTAATAAGGATCTCTCATTTCTCTGACCTCCCTGATTCTATTCACTTTATCATTTACCTAAAGCCAATTGCAAATAGCTACCTGCTCCTTATATGTTCTCTCTCAACCAAAGGGCAGGAACTGTGTTTTACTAGGTCTTTTCATTCCTTACTAGCTGATAGTAGAGCAAATATTAGACCACGGTGAGTGACAGGTGCAACATATAGAAAGAGCACCGGGCTTTGAGTTGGATCACCTGTGTTCATCTCCTGTCAATCTGCTGATTAGCTGTGGGACATTGGGCAGGTCAGTTAGCTTCTCTAAGCCTGTTTTCTCATCTATAAAATAGGAGCATAACACCCACCTTTAGGGGCCATTGAGAATACAAATAAGATGATGTGTATAAAAGCGAACTATTACAAAATCACAAGATAAATACTGTCATCCTGATAAACACATATGAATTGAATATTTCATTTATGTCTGTTATGGGAATCAAAAAAGGTCAAAAATATCATAAATTTCAGAGGTTCTTTATATTTGAAGTTAACAGAACAATTTGCATTGGTCTGTGAAAAGTTATTGCTAATTTCCTTAATGTTAAAATGTAAACTCATTCAATGTTAGCAATTTCAGTGCTGTCGTATTTTATGGTATCATATGATAATCCTTAGTTTTAATAAATATTTCAGCTTTAAAATCTAGTTTGCATAATAGTACATTAGGAATAATATAATTGAGGCACTAGAATTATATAGAAATAACCCAACCACAGGTTATGTCAGATATAATGTTCTGAAGCCTCAGTTAACATAAAAAACACTATAATCCTCATTAAGTAAATGTATCTCAGGAGACAGTACTTTTGTGTATGTAATTGGGATTTAATAATAGCAAACAAAAGAGTATGAATTTGAAGAACAAGAAAGGAAATTTCACATTATATTCTTTAAAGAGTTCTGTAGGCATAGACAGGGCAACTTTGAGATGATATGTTTCTCTAGAATTAAATGTACAATAGAAAGAAGAATGTGTTATATTTGCATAAGAATAAAAAGTTATTCTGGAAGGTCATCTTGCAAGATCAGGTTTTTATGTGGTGTGTGGAAGAGGCAATGTTCTGAAAATCCACTGGGAGAAGCAAATTCATAAATATTAATAAATGGAAACATCATTATAGATAATAAAATATGAAGCAGCATGTGAGTTTGAATGGGTTTTATTGTCACAATATGTGGTTGATGTTTGGGTAAAGTAATCTATTTATGAACTAGAGGCATACATATTTATTTCTACAGTTCGTATTCTGGAAAATTTCATTCTTGAACTTTCCTGAAACTTGCAAAATCACAAGTTCTGAAACCTATGTTAATCAAGCAAGTTTTTTTTTTCTATTTTAGTACCTATTTTTTAACCTGCAAGACCCTCACAGTTTCTCACCTAGTTATTGCATTGATTTCTTTATAGACTTGTCTCAATCCCTCTAAAACTTCCTTCATATTACTGCTTGAAAGACTTTTCTACAGTACTGCTATGGTCATGTCATATCTGCTCAGAACATTACAAAGACTCCTCATTATACAAGAACTATATTAAGCTATTTTTATGGTGTCCAATGTCCTTAAAAATCTAGCAGTTACTACAATTTCATTTTGCATATACATCCCTCCTAGTCCCAATTACGCTGCACATTGTTTTGGAATCCTTTGCTTATACAACTTACCCATTAGTCTATAAGTCCTCAGGGGACAAAGAACATATTTCCTCATCTCCATACCCTCAATAATTATACAGTGCTTGGCACAAATCAAGTATTCGATGTACATTTGTTGAATAGAAAGATCTCCTTTATTGTGCCTATTGATTAGTAACTCATTTCCCCCTCCTACTCAATGGACATAAAGTTTCAGTTAAGCAAGATGAATATCTGCTATGCAATATTGTACCTATAAGCAACAATGCTGTATTGTACACTTAAAATTTTGCTAATAGTGTAGATCTCAGGTTAAGTGTTCTTATCACAATAAAAAAAAAAATCAAGATACTCAAGTAGCTGCCCAAGTGACTGGCTAAACCAGCAGTCAGAAAAATTGATTAGTTAAGAGAAGACAAGCAGTAAGACTTATAGAACTGGATGGTACCTTGGAGGTTACCTGATTCAACCCTTCTCCCTTACCCCCAGCATCCTGGACGAATGGACAGATGAATGAACACACACACACACACACACACACACACACACACAAAATACATTCCAGACCATGTAAAATAAAATCTGTCCAGAATCAGAATCCATATTTCTTGATAATATACTGTCTTTCAAAGGGTGAAAATCTCCAACAATATATTTCTCAGACTCTTTCCCTTCTCTCTATTTCTTCTGAGAGCATGTTCCTGAAACCTCTTGCTTCCTGAGAGATGTCTCCCATCCTGGCTTATCCTAACATTGCTGGAAGATTTGTAAAGCATGACTGATGTTTTTCCTCCCCTGTTCAAAAATCTTCAATGTCTCCCTATTTCTTAGAAAATAAAGAATAAAGCCTTTATCCTAGCATTCAAGGTCCTCACCATTTGATTCTGACTTCTAAAAAAATTCTATTTCCCTTTGATGTAACCCTTAATCCAATCAAACTCAACTACTCATTCTTCTTTGTGTGCATAACCTGAGCTTTCTTGCCTCAGTCCTTTGTTTCTGTTGGTCCTTCTCTCTTATACCTCCACCCTGAATATTCATATCTAATATCATTCAAGGCCCAGCTTGCCAATGAAATCTTTCCAGAGCCTTACCAACTAGAAGTCACCCCTATCTCACTTTCCTTCCACATTTCATTAAAACTATCAATGTACAGTTCATGTCTTTCTACTAGACTATAAGCTTCCTAAGAGAAGGAAGATGCCTGATTCCTCTCTTCGCTACCTCCACAGTACCTTGCCCTTAAATATATGTTAAACTAATAAATCAATGGATATATATGAATAATGCATCTTTTTAAAATGTGCATTCTTTAAATCCATCAATGATGATAATTATGCTTTCAGTATTTAAGAGAAGAAAACACAATAATTATGGGATGGCTGCTTTTAAAAAATAATTTTCAATTTTTCAATTATTTTCCTTATATTGCAAATGCAGAACTTCCTAAAAACTTTCCTTCCAATATCTATTCTAAAACACTGATTTTAAAAGTACTTAAACTTGTTCTAGTCATTCATAAAAAGATAATACTTTGGAAAGAAAAGATCTTGAGCCATCATTTCATTTCATTCATCCCTCACCTCCCAATCCATATATAAAGCATCTCAGGAAAATAAAAACTTATCCTATTTTAAAACTCTTCTAAGATAAATTGCACAGAATTCCTGGAAATTTATTCCAATGTCTCTTAGCTCTTTCTGTCACAGTATTCCTCCATATTAAGTTCAGCTCATACTATTATTTTATTTTGTCTCTTGAGAGGCAGTGTAGTACAGTAGTTTAGACAGGGCTTCTAATGTCAGACTTCCCGTCTGTCTCTGGGAAAGTTATTAACCACTCTCTGTGTCAGTTTCCTTATCTATTAAATTTGAATAATAACAGTACTTACTTCATAGGACTTTGCAAGGATTTGATGAAATCATATATGTGAAGTATTTAGGACAGTGTCTAAAACCTAGTAAATGATGTATAAATGTTGCTAATAATAATTCCTTTTATTTTGCTTTGAATAGAGATGGGCAATAGTTTGATTCATAGTCATTCATACATGAAGATTTTGAACAAATGAATTTTTTTTTTGGACTGAATTGTCTCAGCTCCTGTATGCTATGTTTTTTATCAGACTAATTTTCCAAACTTTAAAAAAATTCCTCCTTTGGCCCTTAATCTTAATATATGGCAAAGAGTATTTTTGGTATTTTGCTAATACAACCAGGATTTTTGAACCAACCCTCTAAACACCTCAACTATTTAATTCTTACTTGCAGGAGCAAACTCTTTACCATTAACCAAATTACTTACCACTCTTCCGAATTCTTTCTTCCAGTAGGTCAGTATGTCCAGCTGGAAGTTTCTTATTGAAAATCTCAGCTGAACGGAGGAACATAGCTTCAACTGCAGACCCTTTCAGCAAAGCAATCTGATCTTCATGATCCAAAGTCTGAAATCCTGGATGAAGGTGATAATCAAAGCAGTATGAGGGAGTCGTGAATTCTATATAACAATATTTCATCATCACTATCATCCCCATTGATAAAGCATTTCCATAAAGTGATTTTATAATTGTTTTAAGATTGGGTATGTTGAGGTTCCGCAGCCCTCTTTCTCTTCAGCTAGGTGGCCAAGCGGTTTAGTGGCGGCGGCCAGCAGACGCAGAGATGCAGATCTTCGTGAAGACCCTGACGGGCAAGAACATCACCCTCGAGGTTGAGCCCAGTGACACCATTGAGAATGTCAAAGCCAAAATCCAAGACAAGGAGGACATCCCGCCTGACCAGCAGCGTCTGATTTTTGCGGGCAAACAGCTGGAAGCTGGCCGTACTCTGTCAGACTATAATATCCAGAGAGTCCACCCTGCACTTGGTGCCACCTCCGGGGTGGCATCATCGAGCCTTCCCTCCGCCAGCTGGCCCAGAAATACAACTGCGACAAGATGACCTGCCACAAGTGTTATGCTCGCCTGCACCCCCGCGCTGTCAACTGCCGCAAGAAGAAGTGCGGCCACACCAACAACTTGCGCCCCAAAAAGAAGGTCAAATAAGGCCCCTCCACCGGCTCTTCCTTTGCCCGCAGGGCGGCCTCCTGCCCGAGCCCCAAGGCCCTGGGGCCTCAATAAAGTTCCCCTTTCATTGACTGGAGCAGTAAAAAAAAAAAAAAAAAGAAGACAAAAAAAAAAAATTGGGTAGGTTGAGTCATTAAGTATCTATTGTTCTCTCCCAAATAGAAGCTGACTTTTATCTTCGTTGAGTAGGATTTGTTGAACAAGTTGGGTAAAAAAGGATGTCAGATCCCCATCAAAAATACATGTTATGGCAGAACAGACTGATTCAGATGAAGCAGCCCTCAGAAATTAGAAGAAAACAAATTCTCTTCGAGCCATTATATTAGTCAAGTCTGGTGTCATAGGGTCAACTCTGCAGAATAGAAGCATCCACAAAGCAGAAAAAAATCTTTACATATATCCAGACATTTAAGGGAATATTTGGCTGATTCATTAGTTCATCTGGACAATGGGGACATTTTCAAAAAAACAAAACAATCAAGGTCACGTTAAGATACCTGCTCTGAGCTCAGCACTGTATCATGCAGGGTAGAAAAAATCAGAGAAATATGGGAATGGATTGATAACCTGAAGGAACATACACACTTGGAAAATCCAAAGTCCTTATCCTGGCTTATATACCACAGTCGCCAGCAGCCTCCCTGACATCATTTCTTCTTCCTCCTTCCCCTCACTCACTGTGCTCTAGCCACACTGACCCCTGGCTCTGCTGTGAACATACAAGCTTGCTTTGCCTCAGGGGTAAATGCCCTTCCCCAGCTATCCCCATGTCGCACTCCCTCACTGTATGCAGATCTCTGCCTCAAGGTAATCCTACTAAAACAATACTCCCCAGAACTCACTGGTTCTTACCTGCTTTATTTTTTATTCATAGAATTTACCACTACCTAACATAATAAATTTATTTGCATATTTGTCAATTGTCTGCCACATCTAATAGAGTATAAACTTCCTGGGGGCAGAGACTTTGCCATTTTGTTCACTTTTGTATCCCCAGGGCCTGGCACATAATTGATATCCAAGAATTATTTGTTGAATAATTGGATGACTGAATAAATGGGAAACAAACACAAGCTCCTATGCACATATATACACACACACACACACACACGCACGCACATACAATACATATAAAGATAAACTATACCACCAGGGTCTAAATGGCTTAGAAAAGTATTAAATAACAATGGGAGTTTAGAGAAGAGAGTAATGCGAAGGATTAAGAATCACTATCTTAGTGAATCTAAGAGCTCCTTTGGGGACAGGAGCCTTTCCTGCAGGGTCTCCAGCACCCTGGACAATGCCTGGCACAGATTATGTTCAATGAACTACAGAATGAAATGATTCATCTCTACTATCTTTCACAAACACCCTTTCATTTTTGGAATTATAGCGCTATTATTACTATTTATCATAATGCCATTTCCATTATTATTGTTAAAATGCTAATTTTAACTATATTGCTACTATTGTTAAAATTTCTCAGGAGTTTTGGGTCTTTTATCTCCTTCTGTATTTTAATTTTTTCTTTTTTAGAAAGTTTTTTTATTTTTTAATTTTTTTAAAGTTTATTTTTAAGTAATCTCTACTCCCAATGTGGGGCTCAAACTCTCAACCTCCAAATCAAGAGTGACATGCTCTCTCAGAGGTGGCCTTGCTTTACTCATTAAACATACATTAATTGTACTCTTTCCTCCCCTCAGGAACTAGTCTAATCACAGGGAATAAAGAGATGTGTCAGTTATTGCTGTTGTCTTCAGATAAGCTACCTTTTATGAAGAAGATTTTTTTCTTCAATTATTTTGTGATTCAAGACCAACAGACCATTTGAACTGAAAAACTCTCTTTTCACAAACAACCAAAAACATCATATTTCTCCCTTTCCCAATTCCTCCTCCCACACTTTCTATTCTTGTCTAAACTTGTTTTTGATCAAGATTGCCTTAATTAGCATATAACAAATTAAGTCCTTCTTTCATTGTTAATAAAATGAGAGAATATTAATGTTAAAATGATAATGAGCACTTTCTCCTCACATTTTATGAGTTTTATGTAGGCTTATGTCTATCCATGACACTTTAATAAAATAATAGCATAATGCTGGCCAAAGAAGACAAATTAACCTGTCTAATTAAAATCTTACATCAGAAGTTACTTTCTATAATTTAATATTACAGGGTTATGCTCTTGTACAAGGTATTAATTATACTCTTTTAGATCATGGAATTCTATTGTACTAACATATTTTTAAAACACTGAAACAACTTAAATGTATTGGCTTAGATAGCATTGATAATGTAGCTGGAAGAATTGGGAAGCTGGGAGATAAGAATCTTGAATTCTAGTTTCTGTACTGGCACCATCCAAATGACTATGGATAAGTTCCTCTCCCTCATTCCACAAATATAATTGTTCATTAAGCCCTATCAATTTTTGAATCTCTCTTCATTTTGTTTTCTCTTCGATCTCCCACTGCTGTTGTTTTATTCCAAGCCCTCTGCCTTGATCAGTGCAGTAGCATCCTAACTGATCCCTCCTCCTTGGTCTCTCCCCATTCAAATCCATCTTATATAAAACTGATCAAGTCATATCTATATAACATAAATCCATAACTTCCCTGTCAACACAAACAACAGCAAAGAGGCACCAAAAGCTCTCTACCGTCCAGGGGATGATTATTAAATTCCTTAGTTAGACCCTTATCAGGCTGGTACCAACTACCTTATGTCTAACCAAGGAGCCCACCACTTTATGCTGCAATCACATTGAATTTTCCTCTCTCATCTCTAATAATCCTGTTTTTATTTATGCCTTATATTTTACATTTTCACAAGCAGATCTCTCAGCTTGGAAGTTTCCTTCTCTTCTATACCACCAGGAAAACTGCTTTATCTTTTAGACCCGATTAAAATATTATTTTCTTTGAAGTCTCCCTGTCTTTCTCAGATACAATTAGCAACCTCTTCCTCTCTGTTCAAACAGCACTTTGTATATAATTTTTTTTTAAAGATTTTATTTATTTATTTATTTGAGAGAGAGAATGAGAGAGAGAGCGAGAGAGAGAGCACATGAGAGGGGGGAGGGTCAGAGGGAGAAGCGGACTTCCTGCCGAGCAGGGAGCCCGATGCGGGACTCGATCCCGGGACTCCAGGATCATGACCTGAGCCGAAGGCAGTCGCTTAACCAACTGAGCCACCCAGGCGCCCCTGTATATAATTTTTTATTATGACCTTTCTTTAATCATTCCCTTTGAAGGTAATAGCTAGGTACTTAGTATGAAATAGGTATCAACAAATGTTTATTAAATGAATAAATGGATAAATGACAACTTTGCAAAGTCTCGATTTCTTAGTCTATCAGTTCAGAAGAACTATTATAAATGATTTCACATATCTTACCTGGTTCTAACATTTCATGCCTATAGTCCTTAGACACATTAATTTAAATCAGATGTAAAATAATCACTACTTTACAATGAACAGAACTGACTCAATGTCACAAGAATATTGCACAGTATGACAGAAAAGTATCTACATGTAAAAATACCTGGCAGTTTTTTTGTGAATTCTACGAGAATCTGTACATGACTCGTTGCCATTTCAGTTAAAATGAGAAAGTTTTCTTCTGCACTGAATTCTTCTTTTAACTAAATTTTAAGGGGAAAAAAAGCAATGATAAATAAATAGATAAAAGGATAAATCAACACAAAATCATTGGACTAAAGAACCAGATTTGGATAATAAAATTTAAATTCCAGCTCATATTTTTCAGATCCTTGGAGGATAATTACTATCACCTAGATAGATATGAGACTTCTTATTCTTTGTTTAATGCTGCTGAAATTCAAATGTATAAACTAAATTCTCAGCTCTAATTATTTCAAAATAACAAATTCATATATAAATTCTACCTCCAAGGTACTAAATGCTCCAGAAAATATTAACTTTAAACCCATGTATTTTCAGATACCTGTACGTACAATTTTATTTGTTATTTCCTGAGGCATCCTCTGTTTGCTGTATGAATCCATAATATAATGCAGAAGATTCTGTTGATCTGGGGTGAGTTCAGTTTTCTCCTACACTGGCAAAAAAATAAAAGGTGTTAGGGAAGGTGGTTATAAGGCATTTTTTGTATATGTGCATCCATCTGGAGTAAACTTATCTCAGAAATTGTTGCTAAAAGCCCTAAATATGGCAGGAACTATGCACTCTGATATAATGTGTACTGTAATTGCTTACTCTGGGTCCTTGGTCAAGCCATATCACATTTCACTAAATGTGTCCCAAGTTGTTCATTTTTCTGTTTGTAAAATAGGGATAACAAAATATCCAGTTCATGTACTTCTTGGTAATATATAATAGTCTGGATATGAAGTCTATCAAGCCCATTCAGAGAGAAGTTCAGTGAAAGTTCACTAAGGAAAAGTTCCCACATTTTAGAGCATTCATATAAAGCAAGAGTTGACAAACTATGGCCCATCAACCAAACCCACCTGGTTTTGTGACTCGATTGGAACACAACCATACTTACTTGTTTATGTGTTATCTATGCTGCTTTTGCACTAAAATGGCAAGAGTTGAGTAGTTGTCATGGAGACCTTGTGGCCAAAGCCTAAAATATCTGACCCTTTACAGAAGAAAGTGTTTGCCTAGCCCTGAAGTAGAGTCATCAATCTGGACAATTCAGACCCCGAACATCACTTTCTCCCTTACTAGCATCTTTTGAAGAGTGTGGATAATTGTGTCAACTCTTTGCTTCCTTATACCAAAGTGTGATTGATGAAGTACTATGGCAAGATAATATGAAATTATTTTTTTCTGAAATGAATGCAAAAATACTATACTTGGAAAACTAAATGTGGATGAGGTTTTCCTTGTCGGTAGTGTAATAAATATTAAGAAGAATGTGACTTAAGCAAGCATGGATTTTTGTTTTCTCAACTAATGGCAAATTAAAGTTCCTCCATATACCCTGTGGATTATCACCATGTGTTTAACCAATCATCCAAAATGCTGTTCCTCTATTTTGTCTCAATTTGTTCAAAGGATTTCTTGCATAATTTGTGAGCTCTATGGGAAAGGCTTTTCTCTATTGTTCCACAGATGTGTATCGACTCAGTTTTACCCATTGATAGGGACTAATCCACAAACCTCTATTGAATACACATCCTTCCCACTTTACATTTCCCTTCTTAATGACAGAGAAAAGAAAATGGTCATCAGAACTCAACCTGAGGGGTGCCTGGGGTTCTCAGTTTGTTAAGTGTCTGCCTTTGGCTCAGATCATGATCCCAGGATCCTGGAATCCAGCCCAGCAGCGGGGGGCTCCCTGCTCTGCAGGGAACCTGCTTCTCCCTCTCCCTCTGCCTACCACTCCCCTGCTTATACGCGCTCTCTCTCTCTCTCTGTCAAATAAATAAAATCTTAAAAAAAAGAAAAAACCCTCAACCTGAAAAATCCATTTTCTACACTGAACCATTTCTACTGGCAACCTCTTGGTAGTAGGAGTGGAATGGAGCCAGGGAGACAGACAGCGTTCATTTTACTTTATTTACTGCTATTATTTGAATTTCTACACCAAAGCAGACATTACTTTTTCAATTAAAAAGAAGAAACCCACTTAATGCACAACTGGAATGAAATTCTGCTTATGGTGGCTCTAATTTTAAAGCCTCCCAGACAGGTCACTACATGCCTAGAAGCTCAGCTGCTATGGGCTTTAGCGGACACCATTGCATGTTATTACCCTGCATGACTTGGTTGTCGAGGTCACTTGTCGCAAATCCCGACCTTCGCTGTCTTCATTAATGGTCTGATCTGCATGCTGCTTCACGTTTTTTCTTAGTCGTTTAGATTTACACTGAATTTCAGTTAACAAGCCTGAAAAAATAAAACACAGAGATTTCACCACAGAGTCGTATTGGGTCTGTGGTCATGAGGCAGTTGATGTGTAGTCAGCTCACATCCATGCAATTTGGCACAGAGCTAATTCTAGCCCTTCTGAATTTTGAGACTTGGCCTTGAACAAGAAATTTATCCCTCTGTGACTCTCAGTTTCTTCATTTGTAAAATAGGAAAAATATCTACCTCAAAGAGTTTTGTATAGATTAAGGATAATTGGGGCTTTTTAAAAAAATGTACTTTATGTAAAGAATTTGTAATACTAAAGCATTGTACAAATGCAAAGTATTCAGTCAATAAAAAGGTGAATGACACTCTCCCCATTCCAGGTCTGGGGACCCTGAAAGCTAGTGTTTCACAACATAATGTTAATATTATTTCTCATCCATATTCACATAATTGTATCATAAAAAGTATATTCAATTTCACATTAAACACACATAAGTAAACACATACTGAGCAAAACAAATGTCAACATCCTTTAGGGAAAATTTTAAATCTTCTTAATCTTTAGAACTGTATACATTATTGAGAACATAGTTAGAGATGGAAATAACTCAAAGGGACTTTGAAATTTCCTTTTGAAGAATCATATAATATCAAAATTAATTTATACTTAAACAGAGCTATAAAAAATAATGCAGAACAATCTTCCATATTCCCATTTAACGTCCTTACTCTCTCAATGTTAATGAAACTAAGTTCCAGGAATTTCTTTGTCCAGGGAATTTATTTTATAAGATCACATGAAAGCTCTGCATCTGTTACTGGACAAGTTTACATTAATAATAGTACAGACTCTTGTGGGTGGAATCACGAAAAATGTCCTCAGTGCTCCCATTGGAATGAGTTCATATTTAAGTGATGAGCAACATGAACTCCTCAGTATCAAAGTAAGCATTTCCATTGCAAGATTGGATTCCAGCAGTAGTCCCTACTGCAGTCTCTTGTTTCATATGCTGAGAGGAGATAGTGATCATCTACTATAAAACTTTCATCCACCCAGAGCTGGATTATTTACACTGACCTATTTTTCCCCCTCCTGCACACATTATTTCTCTGGGTCCATCCCAGTCGCCTGTACAATGTGGGAACAATAGAATAGGAGTCACCTTCCAAAGGCTTTTATTCCATGTGTCATTCCCTCCCTGAATGTTATCATCCCCTTGGTGACATTTGTTTGTCATGTGTGTTTTGAGGACGAATAGGACATATCTCAAAATCTGAGTGGTCTGTAGAATTTGCAGAATGAAAAATTAATATGTTATATACTAGCATGCATTCCAAATTGATGAAGATTATGGTTCCTCACAAAACCAGCAGTTAATACAGTGTCTCTTTATCAGATCAAAGGGCCAAATTATATTAAAACCCACAGTAGTTAATTTCCTGTGTAAACCTATACAAATTGGTTCAAAGTTGCACTAAGAGAAGAAGGACTTCTAATAAAATGACTTGGTTTAAAACTCTATTTAGACAATTCAGAGGCAGTTATACCTTATAAAGCATTCTTAATCTTTCCCACAACTGTGAATTCTTATGCTAATTAAACAATAATAAAGATATTAAATCAAATTTGGAGAAAATTTTTAGGTTGTTGTCATTCTTGGTAGCTTATTACAACATGTTACTTTCACTGCAGATTAATGCCACTTCACCCCACATGTGATTCTTGCAACAAGGAACAACAAAAAGCTGCTTCTTTCAGGGGAATAAAATGCTCTGTAGCTGACACTTTGGACAATTTCAGTGGCTCATTACCCTTTTCAAGAAGTTGGATGGCTTAGTCAATCCCTTCTTTAGTATGTGAAGTAGTAATCAGATGAGTTACCTGCCTTCTGCCTCCTTAAGCGATTTTTTTTTAAAGATTTTATTTATTTATTTGACAGAGAGAGATACAGCGAGAGAGGGAACACAAGCAGGGGGAGCGGGAGAGGGAGAAGCAGGCTCCCCGCGGAGCAAGGAGCCCGATGCAGGACTCGATCCCAGGACTATGGGATCATGACCTGAGCCGAAGGCAGTCGCTTAACCGACTGAGCCACCCAGGCACCCTCCTTAAGAGATTTTAGTGGAATTTAATTGCTTGATGTGAATACCTGTATACATACATTCAGCCAACATTCCCATCTCTTTGCATTTCCTTAGGCGACACTCTTGGCACTTTCTTCGCATGTACATGTCCATCACACAGTTGCCCCCGTTTTTACACTTGTACACGGCATTTTTGGTAATGCTTCTCCTGAAGAAACCTGTGGAAGAAACACAGAAAGGAGTAAAAGGGCTCCTAACAACTTCTACTCAGAAAAACACATTAGGATTAAGGCAAACCAGAGCACTGTCTGGAGAACCCCTGGAGAGGGACGCCTGGGTGGCTCAGTCATTAAGCGTCTGCCTTTGGCTCGGGTCATGATCCCGGGGTCCTGGGATCGAGCCCCGCATCGGGCTCCCTGCTCCACGGGAATCCTGCTTCTCCCTCTCCCACTCCCGCTGCTCGTGTTCCCTCTCTCACTGTCTCTCTCTCTCTCTCTCTCAAATAAATTAAAAAAAAAACCCTGGAGAGCCCCCGGGTCATCCTTGAGTGTACAGGTGGCAAAGATACTTTCAACCTTACCCCAACATCCAGAAGGCTGTCATTTTCAATTTCTCGCTCAAAGATAAAGACACATTTGAATTACAGCCTCTCTTAAGAAAAATCTTAACTTTTGGGGGGAGTGGTTAAAGATTTATTTATTTGTTTGAGAGAGAGAGAGGGAGCAGTGGGAGGGACAGAGGGAGAAAGAGAGAGAGAATCTCAAGCAGACTCCCCACTGAACTTGGAGTCTGACACAGGGCTCAGTTTCAGGACCCTGAGATCACGACCTGAGCTGAAACCAAGAGTCCGTCACTTAACCCACTGCACCACCCAGGCTCCCCTTTACTTTGTTTTTTTAAGATAGGTTACTTTCCTTATACCTTTATTGGGAGACAGCTGTGTGCCAGTGAGCTCTAGGGGCCAGTGGTACAAAGGCGAGTAAGTCGTCCCTGACCTCTTAGCGTTTATAGCGTTAAAACCATGCAAACAACCAAACAAGTGAAATTAAATGTTCCTGGGCTGGGCTGGGCAGAGGAAGCAGGGAGAATGGTCAGTTCTGGGTGAAGAGATCAGACTCAGAAGTAAGTGTTGAGCTAAGCCTTGCAAAACAAGTTGCTATTTACCAGGCGGACTGGGAGAGGTCACAGCAATGGCTTCAATTCAGTATTTGACATGCCCAGCCTAGTGTCATAATACAAATTCCAACCTTGATTTAAAAGCAAACATCTCCTCTGAGAAGGTGTAGCCACAGCAGCAGCTCATTACAGGTAAGCTGCAGGCAGGAAGGAAACACAACTGCCTTTCTTTCTCTTTTTCCCCACTCGCCACCTCTACTCTTTCTCCTCCACCCCGCTAACTGTAATTTCTGACACTTCCAGAGTCAAGGTGAAGCAATGAATAAGGAGAGGATTGTGGGAGGCGAGGGGAAGAATTAACAGGAAAGTGCTAGTTGCCTGTATTATTTGAAGCTGGCTTGTGCCTAGCAAGTTTCTGAAATCGCCTCCTTCTCTCTTGGGTTGGGTTCTTTAGAGAAGGCCCACCACTGGGATTTGTTCCTTTGCAATTCCTCAATGAGGGCAAATACATCTCTATTCTAGCCCATGACTTATATCCCCTTCTTCCGCATATAACAGGGTCCCTCCGCGGCCACGGTCCCGTCCCCAGGAGCTGCCCCTGCTGGGCCCTGTCTGCTTCGCGGCCTCCGTCATCCGTGTCCAGGCTGAGCTCTTTGGGGCCGGCCACTCTCCCCTGCCAGGGCTCTTGTCCCGTCTTCAACTACAGACGGATGTCTGTTCCGTCTGACAGACAGCACTGTCTGTAGGAATTTGGCAATTCACCTCCATCCTTTTTACTCTGAAATCCCTCCATGTGGCCTTCTTGTCATGAGCTTAAGACAACCCTGTGCCGGCTTTCTCTGGTCCAGCAAACTGTGGGGAGGAGAAATCTCTCCCATTTATCCATAAGCAGCCACCATACCGCTTGCTCTTTCAGCTTTTCAGGTGAAAGTCAGATGCCAGTCTCCTGTGTCCCTCAGCTGTAAGGGATACATATCAATTTCCTCAAGTGATCCTGTTGAAGACCCTTTTGTTGGGCATAGGGTAGCAGAGCCTACTTAATGTATAGATTACACCTAGGGAAGGGGGGGCACGTTTTCCTAATCCTCACAAAAGTACCATATTTTCAGTGGTGGTCCTCAGGGCAGACACCTGCATCCCACACGACCCCCCTTTGCAATGGGATTTATAGCACGCAAGTCACACACTCCAAAATCTTTAAAGACTACTCTAGAATTTCCAACTCCTGACTGCTTCATACCCTCAAAGTAGGTGAGGTTTTAACTATTTCTTAACTACCCACTGCAAGATGGGCTCACTTTGGATGTAGCAACTAGCATCTTCATGAATGCTGAAACTGAGACACCAAGAGTCCTTCCTATTTTAACAGCCTGTTGGAATAATGGCTAACGTTTATTAAGCACTCACTGGCTGTTGTTCTAACCACTTCACCTGCATTTAGTTATTTAACCTTCATAACAATTTTATGATGAAGATAATATTATATGTTCCCATATTACAGATGTGGAAGAGAGGCACAGAGACTAAGCCTCTTGGCCATGATCACATGGTTAATAAGTGGATTAGGAGGATTCAAACTCAGGCAGAAATTTCATCACAGACATGGAGATTTGTACATTCGTTATGACAATTTTTTCCAGCAGAAGTCAATAAAAATTGTTCTAGTAAAGTAAGTATAATATGACAATGTCCCAATAGCTAGAAATTGAGTGTCTTGAGGAAAAGGCATTATATGGCTAGGAATGGCCCTGATTAATTCTGAGTAGGGGAAATCAGAGAGCACTTCAATGAAGGAAGTAGAATTTAGCCAGGTGTTGGAGAATAAATAGGGTTTTGAAACATGGACTGTGAGGAAGGAAGGACATTCTGGGAAATGAGAAAGTTATGGAAATGCCAAGGAAGGTTAGATGATCTATTTTGGCAGGAGAGTAGAGTGTAGGGAGAATTAGTGGAAGGTGGGTAAGGGCACGTAGTGGGACAGAATATGGTTAAATGTCCTTCAACATGATACAAAAGCTGTTGAGTTTTTACCATGCAGAAAGAGAAGCCATTAGAGGGTTTTGGCCGAAGAGGGTGTGACCTAACCTGCATCTTGGGAAGAATCCTTGGGGCAAGGTGAAAAAATGTGGAACAGCTGAGAGGTGATTGGCGCCTGAACTAGATGGTGAGAACAGGGAGGAGGAAACAGGGAAACTCAGGACTTGGTAACTAACTCAACATCAAAACAGAGGCTGAAGAAAAAGTTAGAGATAGCAAGGTTTACAAAAGTCATAGACTTGCTTGTGAATCTGTCAGCTGGTATAACTTTCAGTAGGAAAGATCTTACCATTTTCCTAAATGTCAGATCCAACTACACAAAGTCTAAAAAAAGACTTTGTGCTTCAGATCAACATTGATACTGGGAGTGCAAATACCAAAGCATGCATTTTAAGAGAGTCTCTAGGCAAGAAAAGGAAAGAAGGAAGGAATAAGGAAGGAGGGAAGAAAGAAAAAGGAAGGAAGGAAGGAAGGAAGGAAGAAAGAAAAGATCCCAGAGGCCCCTCCCTCTCTTCCTCCCTGCTGAGGGACGGAGGGAGGGAGGAAGGAAGTTAGTTTTTTTCCTGGTACCAAATCAATGAGCTCAATGATGTTCTTTAGTCAACCTGAATATTCATGAATATTCAGCCCCTCCCAGGAAGGATTCCATTTAAAACCATCGTAGATACTGATAGTTAATAGTTAACAGAAATAAACCTCCTTATTCCAAGATGAATCAAAGAAACAGTGCTAGGACAATTCTGCAGGGTTTTGTTTTTTTTTTTAACTCTTGTATTAACTGAGAAAGAAATCATTATCATCTCAATAGATGAATTAATTAGTTTTCACTCTGAGATGGCAACACAATATTATCATTATATCACTTAAATATGGGCACATATACTGTATTTATACTTATGCAAATCTATCTATACACATACGTCTGCCTCTGTCTTGTGCATATTCAACAAGGCCCAGAAAAGTCATTTGAAAATGAATGGAAAGGAAATTCACTGAGGAACAGAGACTCCCTGGTAATGAAAGATGAATAGAGGGGGCTGACATTGCCATCTGAGGAAGGTGTAGCTCTAGGGGAACTCCTGCGGTGGCAGGAGAATATCTATAGGATAGGAAAATGGATACCTCCAATATACAAAATATTGCACATCCTGTTTCTCTGATTCTTTTTTTTTTTTTTAAAGATTTTATTTATTTATTTGAGACAGAGAGAATGAGAGAGAGCACATGAGAGGGGGGAGGGTCAGAGGGAGAAGGAGACTCCCCGCCGAGCAGGGAGCCCGATGCGGGACTCGATCCAGGGACTCGATCCAGGGACTCGATCCAGGGACTCGATCCAGGGACTCCAGGATCATGACCTGAGCCGAAGGCAGTCGCTTAACCAACTGAGCCACCCAGGCGCCCCTCTCTGCTTCTTTATACAGATGTAACTCACATACCATACCCTACTCCCAACGCATATATAAATATGTATGCGTGTGCACACATACACACACACAAGGACACATGAACGTGCACACATCAGACTCCAGTGACTGACAGTAACTACCCATTAGTTTGAAATCAATAAAATATTAGTTGTTTAAAATTTTCAGGGTCTCGGGGCGCCCAGGTGGCTCAGTGTGTTAAGCGTCTGACTCGGTTTCCGCTCAGGTCAGGATCTCAGGGTTGTGAGATCAAGCCCCGCGTCAGGTTCCATGTTCAGCAGGGAGTCGGCTTCTCCCTCTCCCTCTGCCCTCCCCTGCTTGCTCTCTCTCTCTCAAATAAATAAATAAATCTTTAAAAAAAAAAAAAACTTTCAAGGTCTCCATACTTTTTAAACAGCAACAAATGCATAGAGCTGAATAACTAGTATGTTTACATGCACTGTAGCCTAAATAGAATTAGCCTTTAGGTCTATCTCAGCACGTTGTCAAATAAAAAGGACTCCACCACCCACTTACATAGAACTTACTTTGTATCAGGCACTGTTCTAAACACTTTGCATATGGTGATTCATTTAATATCCACATCAATCCTATGAAGTAAATTCTATTCTTATCTCCCTCTTACAGCTAAGGAGACTGAGTTACACAGAGATGAAGCATTTTGCTCGAGGTCCTACAAATAATAAATGGTGGAGCTTGGATTTGAACCCTGATAAGCTCAGTTCCAAACTCTATGCTCTTAATCAGTACATTAGGCTATCCTTCTAGTAAGGACCTTATATTGCTTAAAATTGTCTTTAGACATTAATCTTTTTAGAACTTGATTATAGACTCCTGATCACCTGGCAGAAGCTGTTTCAGACTATTATTTTCAAAAAAGCAACCCTCAAACTTCTGAGATGGAGTTGATGAAAATTATTTTTTTAAGCTTTTATTTTAATTCGAGTTGGTTAACGCACAGCGTTATATTAGTTTCAGGTGTACAATATAGTGAGTGATTCAACACTTCCATACAACACCCGGTGCTCATCACTATAAATGCACCCTTTAATCCCCATCACCTATTTCACTCATCTCCTCCGAACACCCTCCCCTCTGGTAACCATCAGTTTGTTCTCTATAATTATGAGTCTGTTTCTTGGTTTGCCCATCTATCATCCATCTATCTATCTATCTATCTATCTATCATCTATCTATCATCTCTCCCTCTCTTTTCCCTTCGGTCATTTGTTTTGTTTCTTAAATTCCACATATGAGTGAAATCATATGGTATTTGTCTTTCTCTGACTGACTTGTTTCGCTTAGCATTATACTCTCTAGCTCCAACCATGTCATGCAAATGGCACGATTTCATTCTTTTTATAACTGAATAATATTCCATTGTATATGTATACCACATCTTCTTTATCTATTCATCTATGGATGGACATTTGGGCTCCTTCCATATCTTGGCTACTATAAATAATGTTGCTATAAACATAAGGGTGCATGTATCCCTTTGAATTAGTGTTTTGCTATTCTTTTTTTTCAGACTTTTTTTATTCATTTCAGTCAGATAGAGAGAGAGCATAAGCAGTGGGAGAGGCAGCAGGAGAGAGAGAAGCAGACTCCCCACTGAGCCAGGAGCCCGACGTGGGGTTCGATCCCAGGACCTGGAGATCATGACCTGAGCTGAAGGCAGAGGCTTAACCATCTGAGCCACCCAGGTGCCCCATGTTTCAGTATTCTTTAGGTAAATTCCCAGTAGTACAATTACTAAATCACATGGTAGTTCTATTTTCAACTTCTTAAGGAACCTCCATACTGTTTTCCACAGTGGCTGCACCAGTTTACATTCCCATCAAGACTGCAAGAGGGTTCAGTTTTCTCCACATTCTCACCAACACCAGTTGTTACTTGTGATGAAAATTATTATTGACTATTTAGTGCCTGCTAATAATTTTGAGTTTTTCCCTCTTTAACCTATTGGAGAACCACAGACAGACAAAAAATTTCACCTGACTTCTCCAACACTTACTTTTACCAACTGTAATCCATATTGATTTTTTTTTCTTAAATACATTTTAAAAGGACTGACTTTGGGGCACCTGGGTGGCTCAGTTGTTAAGTGTCTGCCTTCAGCTCGGGTCATGATCCCAGGGTCCTGGGATCGAGCCCCACATCGGGCTCCCTGCTCTGTGGGAAGCCTGCTTCTCCCTCTCCCATTCCCCCTGCTTGTGTTCCTTCTCTCGCTGTGTCTCTCTCTGTCAAAAAATAAATAAAATCTTTAAAAAAAAAAAAAAAGGACTGACTTTGAATTATTTTGGGAAGTTGCCTAACATCCTTTCAAAGTAAACAAATCTACAAACAACTTAGTAGTCCAAGGGCATTCATCAAACTTCTATACTTACTTCTGTCAAAAAAATACCACAAAATAAGAGAAAAATTCATGGAAACAGCATAGTCTCTAAGAGTTAGAATGCAACTCCCTCGGTGTATCAAAAATGTTGATGAATCCCTGAAAGCTAAAAAACAGAGTAAATTTATGAAAAACATTGCCCAAAACAGGTGCAGAGAATGCAGGATTAGGAGCAATGGAGGAAACTCCAAATTCAAATACAAGATGCTGACGGCCTATAAACATTCAGCGGGAGTACTGTGCTAAGCCAGGAGTTGGCTAACTACAACATGCAGGGAAAATTCCACCCCGTTTATTTCTGCATGATCTGCAACCTAAGAATGGTTTTTACATGTTTAGTGAGTGAAAAAAAAGTCAAAAGAAAATTATTTTGTGGTAGGTAAAAGTTGTATGACATACAAATTTTAGTGACCATAAAGTTTTATTGGAACACAGCCAAGCTCATTCATTTACCTGCACACCTGCTTTCACACTACAATGGCAGTCGAATAGCCTAAAATATTAACTAGCTGGCCCTTTACAAAAAGTTTGCCATGCATCTAAGCCATTGATAACAGTAGTATTTGCATGCAGTCTCAAGCAAAGAATATAAACCAGAGGGGGAGGACAACGCCCAGGAGGAATGGGGAGCCCCCATGTCTAGAAGATAAGGACTGAAACATTCTATCCAACCACACATCTTGTACTCCCTCCAGATTGCTAAAAGCAGGCTGCACAAACACAAACAGCATCAGAGGGGTGAACAGGGAATCTCAGAGGCTACTTAATGAAACCACTCTCCTTTCTGAAGTCATTTGAGAATTGCCTTTGTGTGAGTTTGCCTGGGAGGCAACTCTCAGTCTATCCTACTTTCACCTTAACCTATTAATATGAGGTACAGGGTCAAAGTATAAGACATTGCAAGGAGAGCTCCCACAAAGGCAATTCTTAAATTATATATTCTAATACTCATATATATCACAATTAGAAATGAAGATACTTAGATGCCTCATTCTTTATTTTTTAAAAGTGATAGGACTAGTGGTTGTCATTTCAATGTGTGAAAGGGGCTGACAACCCTACTTAGTAATTAAAAAGATGGTCTATTTTGTATACAAGTGAGTAGTGTTCCATAATTTATAGTTGTGACTGCTTTTGGAAAGTATGTTGGTGGAGAACACCAGGAGATCAATCTGTCCAACAACCAATGGGTTTGGATTTGCCATCACCTAGATTTTGTTTGTTTTTCTCTTTGTTGGTGTGTTTTTTCCCTAAACACAGAACCAACTTTTAAAACACTCATATGCAAGGAAAATGCTGTTAGTGCTGTCTTTGGAAAGTCAGTGACAGAAGGATACAAGGAAAAAGCACAGAGAATAAAATATAGCTCAGGAGTTCTGAGGATTTGACTACAAATTCTATGCCATTCTTTCATAGCTGTGAGACCTGGACAAGTAACTGAGTGTTGGTATCTTTATTTGCAAAAGGGAGATGATAATACCATCTACTGGAGCCATTATAAGGATAAATGAAATAAAGAGTCTGAGGTAGGAATTGCCGAGCCCATAACAGAGAGTCATTACATTCCCTAATTTGAGTCCATTAATGTGTATTTTTTCAATAATTTTAGCAATGCTAAAATGAAAGGATAATTTATTCAGTGATTCATGTATACTTTGTTCTTTGTTCTTTCTCCTATTGTTTTTTTGGGGGGGTTATCCTTTTCTTCCCCCCTCCTTTTTTTTTTTTTTTTTTGCTTTTCTTTCCCAACCCAAGAGGGTAGACATTTTTCCGTGTTCACTTGATAAAACAAAAGCTAAAGTTGTCCATCTCTAAAAACAGATAATTCTCAAATAGGGCTTTTGTTTTCAACCCCTCATTGAAAGGGTTATACTGGATCATCTCAAAGATGATGGAGGTGGAAGTCAATGCTTTTAGATTGGGAAAAGGAGGGGAGGGGTAATAATGCTCTGCGTGAGCTTGATTTTGCATGTCTTTAAGAGCCATTCAGACTCCCAGGTGGGCAAACTCCCAGGATCTGGAGGCTTAAGCAAACTAGAGGTTTTTTTAGTCACTACTTTCATATTTACATATTGCTTATATATTTAGTTTAAAAATTTTTTCTTGTTTAAATGTAATTTTTATTGTCTTAGTTTTGTCTAACATCATTGCTATATATTTATTTGAAATTTCAATTTTTATCCACTGGAAATCATCCTTTTACCATTTAATTTTTCTGTATATTCTTTTTGATACTATTTCATTGCTTTTATATTGGTTAATCTTTTATTTTTTTGTCTTACTGTTTTCTCTTTTTGTCTATTTTAGTTCAGTTATATAAACTGTTTCCTGGCTTTGCTTTAAAATGGTGACTAAGAGAGCTGGAATTTTGTCTGTTTTGTTCACCACTGCATCTCCTATGCTTAGAATAGTGCCTGGCATATGGTTGGTCCCTAATAATAGTAGCTGAATAAAGAACTGAATTAATGAATTCAAACTCTCAGAAGCTGGAGGCTTAATTAATAGGAAGAGAAATAGTTTTGAAGACTGTTTATGATTAAAGTTTGGGAGGCTGGATGAACAGAAAAATAACAATAAAATTATAAGAATTCACCAACAAAACAGCAATAACTAATGCTTATTGAGCATTCAAGTGTTCCGGGCATAGAGCTAGATGTTTCAAAAACAATGTCTCATTTTTTCTTCACAATTATTCAATGATAATAGTAATAATAATGGACATTTATTGAGGGTTCACCATAGGTAAGTACTATGTTAATTGCTTTACACACATTATCTTGTTTAATCCTCCCCCAACCCCTAGGTACCTACCTCAAAGGGTGGTCCTGAAGATTGAATGAGTTAGTACAGGTAAAGTCCCAGATAAAGCCTGCATATAATAATCATTTGATATATCTTATCTATCAGCAGCACCACCATCATCCTCATCTCAACCTCAACCTCCTCCTCCTCATCTTTATTATTATCTGCATTTTATAGGAGAGAAGTCTGAAGCCCAGACATTCAGTAACTTGGACATCTGGGAAGAGAATCAGCGGTGGGGAAGGGGGTGTTGAAATCTGGGTTGTCTGCTGTCAGAATCTGATTCCTCTTGTGATTTCTATAACACTTACTACAAAAGGCTTTCAATGCGGTGATATAGTTTAAGCCCCACCCCCTTGCATCCCACTCTAAGATAATTTGACCTATTGAGTTCAGTAGGATCGTTATCAGATTTTATAAAATCAGATCTCAAAATCAAACAGGATTTTAGGAATTTCATGCGCGGTCAGGGCATCTCAGCCCTGACCCATAAACAAAGGGCCCATTGGAAACACTCTGCATCTATTCCACACACCAGAATAGTTTCAACAACTATGAAGTCTTTCCTAGAACTTCAGAACTAAGTCAGAATATGTTCAAAAGGACACCCATTTACTCATAAAATGCCTTTTAAGAATTCTACCATTCTCTCGCTGATAGGTGTAGACTCTCCCGGCCTGGAGATGGATGTGACTGACATTGACCTATTTGGAAATGCAGCCATTTGAAATTTTCAGTCAGATGCAGATCAGTTTTGTTAGTTGAGGCTTGAAGTTTGAATCAAAATTCATCTACACATTAGCACATTTTCATATGCCCCACTGATAACGGGGAGAAAAGAAAGCTCTTGAAGTAATCTAGTGCTAAGCAAATGGCAGTCACTGTCACTGTGTTATGCTTGTGTTCTCACAATTATTATTTTTAAAAATGTATTGAAATATCTCTCCTTGATGCTGTAAATATCGACAATAGAACATTCATTAAAATTAAAATATTTCTAACATGAGACCAATGAAATCTGGGTGTTTAACCATGATCTTTGTTTTGTTTTTAAGTTTTGAAAAATTGTGTGTGTGTGTGTGTGTGTGTGTGTAAGGATCACCGGTCTGACAGACCTGCATCAAAGTCCTAAAGCAAGAGAGCTGCCAGGATCTACAAAGACCCTGTGAAATAGATACTACCCTTTTTTTTTGCAGCATGGAGGCTCAGAGAAGCAAAATATTCCATAAACTAAGAATTGGCTGGCCAGATATCCACGACACCTACTACTCTAGTGTATGTTCTCTATTGTAAAAGCAGGAAAATGGGACACAGTCTTTCCCAGACTCCCTTGCAGCTAACGTTGTGGATATGATTTAAGCTCTGCGGGACAGATGCCCTTTTAAGACTGTTGTCTCTGCTGGCAAGCAGGGCTGTGGAATTGTGCTGTGGTGGCGTCTTGGTTTCTAGTTGCTAGCTTCGAGGGCATTGAAAGGCAAGACAGGGCATTCATAATGTGTATATTAGATTTAGCTGACAAGCCATCACTCTGGAGCCAGTAATTATGGTGCAGGCAGCTTTCCGATCCCTAGATGGCAGCTAAGGCAGTGCCTTTCTGGAGCCAACAGCTCTGTGTTAGCTTCCTGTTTCCCCATCTTCCTGACCACAGCAATTCCCTGGCAGACCAGTTCTACAGGGTGACCCCGAGCATCCTCTTGGAGACTCAGCATAGAACCTGCTCCTCTGCTCTTCTAACTTCTCCCGTATTAATTCCTTACTGCTTGAAATTTTGTTTTCTGTTTTATTTCACTGAACTCTGACCGATATATTAAGTAACATCTTTACTCAGCCACGAATGACAGTCTAGATTCAATGCATGCTTGTGAAACCCAAAAGTCCACACCCTTCCTTTGATGGAAAGCTACGGAGTAAGATTCATTTTGTATCTGGTAAGCACAGATACCCAAGGGGTGTGGGGGACCGAGCTGGCCAAGCTGTTAGGCCTACCTGGTATGGGGTACTGGTTCTTTCCCTTGTACTCTACTCTGTGCTGTGAACCTCCTCCCTGTTCACTAAGCTAGGATCATTTTCATTTGTTTCCTCAAGAGAACATATACAAAGCACAAAGGAGTTCATTGTTGGCTTTTTAGTCACCAAAGCCTAAGCCTCAAGACCCCAGACACTAAATTTCCCCAAGTTGGGAGACAAATAAAGAGAAAATGAAAAGAGCCAAGACATGTTAAGTGCATGAGAAGGCCCTGAGCTCTGTCCCTCCCACCTTCATGCCCAGACTGCACCCTGAGATGTGTGTATTGAAAGATTATAGAAACTCCATGTCATTCAGGAATCCTAGAACAGAAAAATTCTTGTGCCCTTTCCTGGAGACAGCCTGGTGAGGCAACCTGGGGTTGCCTGTCCTCAGGGCAGCATAGGAGCAGACGAAATGGTCTCTCTGGGCAGCCAGACACGCAAGCACCACACTGGCAGAACATCAGGAACCCACCACCTGAGCTGTGGGACAGGAGGTAGGCTCGACAGGAAGGAGAAGTGTGCTCAAGACCCCACAATGGAGCCTCAGAGACCCTTCCCACTGGTGACTGAAGACCAGCTAGAATAACACCCAACAGACTCTCCACTGTGTTAACAGCGGTGAAAACCAGAGCCCCACCCACAGTGCCCAATCCCTCCACAATGCTGCATAATCATGGAATTTAGACAAAACCCCAGAGAAAGGTGGGGTTTTTTTGGGGGGGTGAGTAGAATAACCCTGAATTGAATGAAATACAGTTTCTATGAATTCAATCCAGCTATACAAAATGAGTTTATGTGTCTCATATCCAGGCCCTGAGTGTTGTACTCTCTCGCTACCCAGCTTCGAGTTAATTCTCACACTCACCCTCCAGAGTCATTGGTCTACAACAGGGTCAGCAAACTACAGCTAGGCCTATGGGCCAAATTCAGCCTACTGCCTGTTTTTTTTGTTGTTGTTGTTGTTTTTTAATTTCCTTGCCTGTTTTTTTAGGTTAAATAAATCCATGGCTATGCCCCTTCTTTATGTGGGTGTGTTTGCAGAGTTGAGTAATCACAACAGAAACCGCTATGGTGCAAAGCCTAAAATATTTACTCTCTCTTTGCAGAAAAAAACATTGCCAACCCCTGATGTAGAACACAGGCTCTTCCTGGCTCCATCTCATCTTCTCCCTGCACTCTGGTCCTTTTGCTCCCACCATGGGAGCAAAGTCTCAGATCAGAATCAGTGAAAAAGCTCTGCCTTTCTCTGTTCTTAAAAATTATACCTACATCCAGATCCAGCTTTTTCTTCCCGAATTCCCCCAAGGATGGGTTCTCTCTTGAGCACTTGTCTGTCCCCTTGTGTCCTATGACCCCACAATTTCCTGGTCCCCACCCCATCTCTGGCTTCCTTCTATAAACTTTAGGGGAGATTCGTCCCCTGCCTGCTTTTAAAATCAGTGTTTTGGGGGGTTGTCCTAGGCATACTGGTTTCACTCCAGTCACCTGGATGCCCCAGATTCTTCTTGGGAGGACCAGGTTTCACCAGTGTTCACCTGTAAGGAGGTGAGCGGACCCAGATTACTGACTTCAGGGGTTTATTCCATTGGCCCAGACAATACCAATACTTTGTCCATTGATTTAGTCAATATTAGCCTTGAGCAAATAGCTCAGAGTAGAATGATCACTCAGTAGCCAAGGATTAAAAGACAGGGTAGCCTAGTGGTCAACAGCAGAAGTTCTGGAATTAGATTTATAAGCTGTAGATTTGAAGCTCCACTTCTAATTAGCTGTGAAGCCTTGAGTAAGTTCATTAACCTCCTGTGCTGCACTTTTTTCATCTATAAAATGGGAGTGAAGTATTAGAACTAAAAGGTTTATTATTGAGGTATAATAAATACATCAGATAATAAAGTCTTATTCTCTTTGATCTCAGTTTTAAAAGAGATGAGTTCAACAGTTTCTCTTTCTTTCAAAAAACAACAGGGGCGCCTGAGTGGCGCCCAATTCTTGGTTTCGACTCAGATTGTGATCTCAGGACTGTGGGATTGAGCTGGGTGTGGAGCCTGCTTGGGGTTCTCTCTCCCTCTCTCTCTCTACCCTTCCCCCTGCTCGCTCGCTCTCAAAAACAAACAGAAAAACCCCATAATCTATAAATTTATTTTAACCATATGAGAGGTTGTAAATAGGAAATAGTTTACTTATATATAAGCTAAATACACTAAAAGGCTTTTCCTAGAGATTTAGAACAGGTAGGAGTGGAGGAAGAGAAAATGGGATGTTATCTGGGAAAAGGGAAGAATCCAGTCTGAGGGATTTCAACAACCAATAGAGTAAAACCTCAAGGAGATAATGGCCAACCAGAGATGCTTACCTTTGCACCCCTCACAGGTCAGTGCATTATAATGGTATCCAGATGCTCTGTCTCCACAAACAACACATAACTCATCCCCTTTTATTCTCCCTGCTGATGCACCCATTCGGGCCTTTTTTGCTACAGGAATCTCTGCTACCTCGATCTCTCCCTGGTAGAGAGCCTCAGCCGGCATTCGCCTGAGTTCATATATTCCAGGAGAATACCACTCCTCAGGCTGCTGGGGGTAGAAACCCAGGTTGGAATAATAGGATGACGAGGAAATCTGTGGTTGAACTTGCGGAAACGGAACATTGTTATATTGTGAGTATGGTTCCACTTCTAGATTCTGTCCCAAAGGTCCTGCTGCTTGTTCTGTTAGTACACCTGAACAAGAGTAACAAAATTGGAATTAATGTCTAAGAAAAGATCAAAATTTAACTATATAAAAATTGACAACTTTTTTACAGCAAAAAAAAAAAAAAAACCACTGCAAAAGGATTTAATGACGAATTACAAGCTCAGAAAAATATCTGCAACATAAAAGACAGACAAAGACTCATATTGTTAATAGGTAAAAAGCACTTGCAAACCAGTAAGAAAAATTCAACAATCCCATGGGGGGAAAAAAGGATAAAGGATATGAGTGGACAGTAGAAATACAAAGTGTTTTATAAACCTACAAAAATGCACTCACTTATCAACAATTAAATTTAAATTTAAACTGCAATATAAAATATGACCATGTTCATCCTCAAATGAGTAAAGGTTAAAAATGCTCGATAGAACACTCTTAGAAAAGCCAACATTCTTAGGCGACAATTTTTCAGTATCTTTCAGCATTTGAAACTCAAATACTCTTTTAACCCAGCAGTTAGACTGCAAGGAAATTTATTTTAGAGATAGGCATGTATCTGTGTGAAAGGCTTCTGTAAAGATGTCCATGTGCAAGAACATCTATAAAAACTATAAATCAGGAACAATTTAAATATCCACCAATAGGAGTCTGGTTTAAATAAATTACATTATGTCTATGCACTGAAATACTATGTAGATGTGAAACAATGATTTAGATCTATATGTACTGATAAAGAAAGGTTTCTATGATATGATGCTATTTGAAATTATTAAACTATAGAATAATGTATATATTTATGTGGGTATTAAAAGAACAATGTGTGTGTGCACACGCATGCACAAGGCAAATTTCTGCATGATACCAAAGAAACTGGATGATGGTGACTGGAAAGTGAGATTGTTGCTTTGTTTTCTGGGGTGGGAGGTTGCACAGTCTTTACACTGTAACTTTGCCATGTAGATTAGTATTTTAATCATGGTAAAACAAAGAAGGAGCTTAAAAAAAAAAAAAAGAATGCAGTGGCTGGAATTGTGTGGTTCAAATCCCAGTCCTGTTACTTACCAATGTTGGTAATTTATTTAATGTCTTTAAGGATCGAATTTCTCTTCATAAAACAAGGAATAATAGGTACCTCATTAGGTTGATGTGAGAATTAAACAAGATAATGCATGCCAAACACTTTGCTAAATGTTTGGCACGCAAGGAGTGCCTGATAAATTATAGTTGTCATTAAAATAGTAATAATAATTATTATTCTACTGCCATTATTACAAAATGAGCCTTTTATCTATAAAACCTCTAGGTATTAGAAAACTATCAGGTTATGAAAATGCTTCTATTTCCTAGAAACACAATCTACTACTCTAGAAAATAAAAATATTTAAACTATGCAAAACACTAAAAAATTTAATAAACTAAATAAGATAGAGGAGAATATACAAATGTGTCCAATTCTTCAAAGGATGGTCAGGCAACCCTAGACCGAAATTCCAACTCCACCTCCGATGAACAGTGGGACTTTGGGCAAATTACTGAAACTACTGATGAACCCCAGTTTTGATGGCAGCAAGCTTGGGATGAAAATATCTAGATCAAGGGTTATGCTGAGGATTGATTGAGGTAATACAGATTATTCCACAGTTTCTCATCTGAAACCCTTGGGGTCACACATGTTTTGGAATTCAGAATTGATTGCTTGTGTTTTAGAACAGACCACAGTGTTATTTCTCCCTGCGTGGTCTGGGACAGAACTCAGAATCAAACACAGCAATCTTTTCCATGGTGAAATGTATAAATATTCATACGACACAGAATAAAGGCCATAAATATCCTCACATCCATTCAGGTCAGGTTTTGCCACCAGAGAAGTTTGTGTCAAACTTTGGATAAAATGTTTAGTTTTTAGAGCTTTTGGAATTTAGAACTGTCAATTAGGGACTGTGGATCTACGCATCTATATATTTGCAGTGCCCCCAAAATAGTTGTGGTTGTTATTATCGCTACTGCTACTATCAGCAAACTCTTAGAGACTCCATCCTAGTGCCAGGCACTTGTATATTTTCAACTCTTTCTCTCAAAATCCTATGAGGTGAGTAACATTAGGATCCTCATTTACAAATGAGTAGCCTGAGGCACAGAGAAGTAAGGCAACTTTATTCCCACATACCTAAATAGCTGAGATTTGGACTTTGATAGTCTGACTTCAAAGCCATGTGCTAAATCACTCCTCTCTGGGATAATTTCAGATGTGTGATGCTTGAAAGCATGATAGTACACGGTTTTCTCTTCCTCCCTCTGTACTTCAGTTGGTGAGTACCTTCAATGCCTCTGCTTACAGGTAAGCTGCAACCAGGTGTGCGAGGCTCCACATGATCCTACCTTTTCTTTTCCAGCCATTTCTCCTGTTTTGGCTTCTCTAATCCTTGAATGTGCATTGCTGCCTCCAGACTCAGGACCTCCCTTCCCCACCCCGAGCTCTGCTGCTTCCTGAGCCTGGAACCTTCTGCAACACAGCCATTTGCTCACCGGGCTTCATCTCACTATTCTCCACTTATCTATCTCTAAATTTCCTTTTAATTATAGTTTCTCTTGGGAAGTCTTCCCTGACTCTAGGTCCCTGGGTGTTCTGAGTCTTGTTACATGGTACTTACCTATCTTCCCTGGGCTGCGCTTTGCTCATCTCTAAAGAAAAGACTTCATGTTTGATGACCTTATAGTTCTCCTTTATATCTAAAATCTCCATAAGTATATGACTAATAGACTATGGACATGAGAATTCAGGGCTCTTCTATCATGGCAAAATGGAATATATGCATACCAAAAGTTTGTTGAAAAGAATGCTTTCTGCATTGATCCAGAAAAAGATTGTCGAAGCACAAAGTATACACTATCTGGGCAAAAATTAACTTCCTGTCCTTTATGCCTGACTTCTCCATATAAAACCAGCATTGAGTCAGTATATCTGACAAAGTTTTGGCAATGGTGCCTTGTCTTATTACCACAGAATAGAAGAATATGAAAAGACAGTATGATTACAGCAAAAAGAAGAGAGAAAATATAAGCAAAATCCTAATCTATTTCATAATTAAATATGACTAAAATTTGTTGAGTGAATAGGTTTGAAAAGAACTGAAAAGCATTAAAAGCATTAGTTTCACTTACACTTATTGCTGAATTTTATCCTCCAACTGATCTTACCCCATCAATTACCTGTTCCCAGGTATTTGCTACCTGCTATCTACTATTTCATAAGGTAGTTCTGAATATAGAATAAAGTAGTTGAGAAAAGGTTTTGATAAGTTGGATGTCAGAAAGACATGTTTGTTTCCTAAAGAGCCTAGCAAAATCCTGATTTTACTAGTTAACTGATAGTTAATTAGTAATTATTAACACTTGGTCTGTTTTGAAAACATAAGTTATAGGATACTTCTTTCAATTATAAATATATACTGAACACTTGCTATTTTCCAGACAGTGTACTAGTCTCTGAGAATAAAATAGTGAACAAGACAGAATACAGATACAAAAGGCCCCCCCAGTCATTCCCTATACAAGCGAGCACGTGTGTTTGTGTGTGTGTGTGTGTAGAGATGTCAAGGGCTGGGACAAAAACAAGCAAACAAATACCAGAACTTTCTGATAGAGCATCAGATGTGGAATGGGAAGAGTAGATCAACTTTAAAATATGCTTTCTAAAAAGGTAAATTTATTTCTACTTTAATACAATTTAAAGGGAATAATAATATATGAATATATACCTATAAATTTGATTTATCAGTGCTTTTCTGGAATCAGTCTATCAAAAAGTGGGGGAATTTGGACTCCTTTATGATAGGTAATGCTCCCTGAGAGTTTAGGAAGAACTTTTTTTTTTTTTTTGAGATTTATTTATTTATTTTAGACAGAGAGCGCAAGCAGGGGAGGGGCACAGGGAGAGGAAGAGGAAGAGAATCTCAAGCAGACTCCCCACTGACCACAGAGCCCAACGCGGGGCTCAATCTTAGGACCCTGATATCATGACCTGAGCCAAAATCAAGAGTTGGACACTTAACCTATGAGCCATCCAGGCACTCCTAGGAAGAGATTTTAAACAGGAACACATGAACAGACAGACACCTGGGGTGTCTGAGACCTCCTGCAAAGGAAAGCAAAATTCTTCTGAGTAGAGAGTCTCTAGCATTCAGTAGTTTCTCTAAAGGGATACCATCTAAGGGAACTTTCTGAGGTGAAAGAAATGTTCTGTACCACCAATATGGTAGCCACTAACCATATGAGAATATGGAACACTTGAAATGTGGCTAGTGATATTGAGAAACTGAGTTTTAAGTTTTATTTAATTTTAATAATTAAAATTAAAAATTACATAGCCACATGTGACTAGCGACTAGGAGTTTGTGCTCAGAATCCCTGTGTACCCAAATGGGAGAATCAGGCTCATGTTGTAATGAAGGCACTTTGCCATGATCTCACAGTTTGTTCCTGATGAGCCTGGTAAGGGTTCACATTATATCCATTTTTTTACCCCTGACACAATGCTGACCATAGTAAATGTTTCATGATCTTCTGTCAAAATGTTTCATGAATGGAAAAATTGCCTTCTCTGCCTTCCTTTATTCCTAATCCATGGTTTCTTAACTAGATGATACGGCTTCATTTGTAAGCTGTTTGCCATTCCTGGCCTTTGTGACGTTGGCGCCTTTCCCTGGCTTACCAGCTGATCACCTCCTCTGTGAGGCCTGTCCTAGCTCCCCTTGGTTAATCTCGCCTACTCTCTGTCCACACCATTATTGTAGCACATAGAAGCATATACATTGTTTGGTTTGTTTATAGGCTTGTCCTCTACGCTAAACTTGAAGTGGTATGACACACTGGTTACGAGGGCCCTGCTGCATAGACAAATCTGGATTCAATCCACCTACAACTTGCTAGATGAATGAATTTGGCAACGATGTTGAACTTCTTTAAGCTTCTCTTCCTTCCTCTATAATGTGGAATAATACAGTACCTGGGTGAAAGGTTGTAGTACAGATAAGCTAAGACAAAGAATATAAACTGCATTGTGCTGGACACAGAATAAACATTCAATGCATTTTATTTTATTGTTGTGGTTAGCCTGTGAGCTCTTTGGGGAATATATTAGGTTATATTCCCCCCCCGCCACCTTTTTTTTTTCATTCCTGATGCCTTACACAAAGCCTGACACAGTGTGCTCAATAAATATCTGTTAAATGGAAACAATGGAAAAATTTGCTTCTCCTGCCTTCCAACTAATTTCCTAAATACAGTGTCAGTCACTTTTAAACAACATATTTAAATAAAACAGTATGCTGCTAAGTCTATAATCAAAAATTCAAAATTATAATTATTGTAAAAATGATTAGAGTTTCTCTTTTAAGTGAAAATATAAAACATAAGATTCTGTTTTGAAAAAATATTAAAATAGACAATATTATATTATATGGTCTATGTTTTAATTATAATCTATGTTTTACTTCAGAGAAAACAAATAGCCTAAGCCTAAAGCTGAACTCTTTACTCATCTGATTTTCCATTGATTTGGGAGAAATCTGCTATGAAACTAATTTAGTAAATCAGTGTTTCTCAATCTCTTTTTATTTTTCTCACCACAACCCACAGTTTGAAATACATCTCATATCATAATTCCTGTGTACACTTAAACATATGTAGAAGTTATTGAAACAAGATTTCCATGAAATAACCCTTATCCTCACTTCTTGAAGTGTATTCTGACATTTCTACTCTACTTCTATTCTATTCTATTCTATTCTATTCTATTCTATTCTATTCTATTCTATTCTGTTCTGTTCTGTTCTGTTCTGTTCTATTCTATTCTATTCTATTCTATTCTATTCTATTCTATTCTGTTTGTTTTCAATGGTGGTCATAAGCCACAAATAGACTTCATGACCCACTAGGATCTGAAACATACCATTTTTAAAACACTGCATTAAGTAACGTACTTCAAAGTGCTTTTTCAAGTGTCTACAGGCATTAATGTTAGAACTGCCTAGTGTTTAACTTGAAAAAATCTTGCTAATTTCACATAATATTCAATGAACAATTTTAGGGAAAACATACTTAGATTTTATCTCAATGAGATACTCACCTGCCTCGAATCCTCAAAAATTACCCCACCCCAACTTCTCACCCCAGTCTCCCGGATCTGACTGAGACATCTTTGACAGAGATCTGTTGCTAAAATCTCAAACAAAAGCCCTCCACTTCCTCAGTCCAGTTGCAAAGGTTCGGCCAAGAGCCCCTGTGAATAGTGTCTTACCTTTATCAGGCTTCATGCTCATCATTTCCATGATAAATCCTGATGATGTGTGTCTATGGCAAGGACTACTTTGAATTGGATTTTCTAACCCCTGAAACTGCATTACCATTCTTACTTACTCACAGCAACTAAAAATGAGACTAGGTAAGGAGCAATAGAGGCCAGAGGTTGTATGGTTTACTGATTAACTTCATTACAGAGAAGAATATTTGTAAATGTTTATGAGAAAAGTCCTCGATGCCAAGTTGCTTAGTAAGCTGGAAACCAGTCTCTTAGCTAAATATTTTTGGGGAGCACTTTCCAGTTTTAGAACTTAATATGTAGAGTAGGTTTCTGTTCAGTGGCTCTAAAAGTGGATTTGGGGTCAAGTGACATGCTCTGTGTCTCGAAATTTGTTCCTATCAAAAGGCTACAGAATAATATAATTTTGTTAAGTCAGGAAGCATTAAAGCATAATGCTTAACAGTATAAGGCCAAATGATCTGGGTTTATATCCAATGTTAGTGGAATTCTGTCCCCTTCCTCCAAATTGGTATGTTGAACTTCTAACCCACAGACCTCAGCATGTGACATTATTTGGAGAAAGGGTTTTTATAGAGGCAATCAAGTTAAAACGAGGTCATGAGGGTGGTCTCTAATCCCATATAACTGGTGTCGTTATACCAATGGGAAATGTATACACTGAGACAGACAGACATAAAGAGAAGACAGTATGAAGAGATACAGGGAAAAGGCAGTCATCTACAAGCCAAGGAGAGGATCAGGAATAGACACTTCCCTCACAGCCTTCAGAAGGAATCAACCTGCTAACCTCTTGATTTTGGACTTCTAGCGTGAAGAACAGTGAAACAATCCATTTCTGTTCTTTAAGCCACCCAGTCTGATCCTTCATTACAGGCTCCTCAGCAAACTAATACAGCGAGACTCCCTTGGTACTCACTAGCTCTGTGGACATGGACAAATTCCTGAACCATTTTCTTTCTCCATTTCCTCACCTGTAAAATGGGGCTGATAACCATACAGCCTCATAGAGTTACTAGGAGCATTAAATAAGATAATGTTTATAAAATGCTTAGCACAGTGGGTGGCTACACACCATCATTACATTGATGTTATGATTATTTGGCTTTGGACTCAGGTTGTAGGGCAGCTTGCTTACTGAGTAGGAATAATTTCTGCAGCATAACCTGTGGATATCAAGCCTATGATTGTTGGTTATTTTTTGGAAGAAAGGACTTTAGAATAGGATTCAGTAGGCCCAGGGTTAAGCTCACACTTAATGCAACCAGACGTCCCGTATAACCTTAGGTCAGTCTCTCAGCTTCTGTGGGCCTCATTTGTCTACATTAACAGATGGTAAAACATAGATAATAATTCCTGCCCTACTTCCCTCATAGATGTGTTGTGAAGATAAAAACACAATAAATAAGCAGTTTGAGAGGCAAAAGTGATCTATATAAATGCAATCATCATTGCCAAGACATTTCTATAGCCTTCACACGTTTACAAGTGGTTCCATATGCATTACATCATTTGATCCTACTTGCATCCTCTGAGGAAGGTATTATTTATGATGCCCTATCTTCTACTGTATTTTACAGACTCTACAAGGCAAAGCAGGACGCTAAGTGATTTGTCTAAAGTCACGCAATTAGTGAGGCATTAAGTTAGGACTTTAACCCAGGTCTTCTGACTCAAACCCCGTGGTTGAAACACTTAGGGACACTTGCCCTCATTGCCACGAAAGAGGAAAAGAGTGATGGTCCATGGTTATGTCTCAGTTTGGATTGCCAAATTAAGTTTTACAGTTTGCAAAGCTATTCTCAATCCTCAGTCTACTTCTGACCTCATTCTCTTCTCCTCACAACCCCAGAGCTATCATTGCCTTGGGAGGACCGTGGGTGGGAGAGCTACCCAGAGGATGTAAACCAGGGCAAACTATCTCTGAATCTTCTATCTTATTTTTTTAAAGATTTTATTTATTTATTTGACAGAGAGAGAGAGCACAAGCAGGGGGAGCAGCAGGCAGAGGGAGAGGGAGAAGCAGGCTCCCTGCTGATCAAGGAGCCCAATGTGGGGCTCAATTCCAGGACCCCAGGATCATGACCTGAGCCAAAGGCAGACGTTTAACTCACTGAGCCACCCAGGTGCCCCAATAAATCTTATTATTTTTTAAAAAAGAATTCTCTACTGACTTTCTCAATGGTCAAACAAATGGGCCTCTTGCCCTCAGAAACTGCTATACTAACAAGGAAATGAATAGGACAATTTAGCTGATCCAGGAAACTGTTGTTGCTGAGTGAAATTCACACAGGATATTGTCATAAGACTGACTGGACCCCTTTGCTTCTCTCTTAGTGATGCCCCAACTGCCTCATGCTATTTTTTTTTCTAAAAATACATTTTTCCCCTGCCATTCTTTGCACTGAAATACTAGCCACTAGCCATATGTGGCTACTTAAATTTAAATTAATTTAATTAAATGAGAATAAATTCCTCAGTTATGCTAGTTTTATTTTAAGTGTTCGATAGCCACATGTGGATAGTGGCTACTGCATTGGACAAAGTAGATCTAGAATATTTCATCATCATGGAAAGTTTTTTTTCTTTTTGAGCGCTGTGAATTGTGTAAGACTGATGAATCACAGACCTGTACCTCTGAAACAAATAATACATTATATGTTAAAAAAAATCATCATGGAAAGTTCTATTGGTCCTGTTGCATATGGTACTTGGGAGCAATGTGAATGACATGTCATTCATGGTATGTGGGAGCATCAGCTATGAACCCATGAAAAAAGGGAAGTCCCAGAGCAAATGCTTTTCTGAAAACTATCCTTGAGAAGAGAGTTGGTCAATAGACTTTGAGTGATGTAATCTCATTGGAAAGTCTTTCTCCACTGAGAAGGTGAAGTGTTCTCTTTGCCTTGTTCCTTAACCATCCAATTCTAATTGCTTATCCTGATTATATTCTGGATGCCACTTATTACCTATGGAACCTTAAGCATATTATTGAACATCTTTAAATCTCCGCTTTCTTACCAGTAAAAGGGGAATAATAATGATATGTACCTCATAGGAGTGTTGTGAGAATTAATCAATGACAGATAGTTATAGAGCACTTATGATGTGCCAGGCATTCTTCTGAGAACTTGATTAAATAAAGCAAGTCACTTGCATAAAGTTGAGGCATTTGCCTAAGACCTCATACCTATAAATGACAAAGATGAACTTGAATGCAGGAAGTCTGCTAACAAATCTAAAATGTATTTAAGCATGATATCCGTCATGTAGAAAGCACTCAAGAAATAGTAGCTGTTACCATTATCACATTTTTTTTTTTATTCCTGAAGATGTATAAGTTTGCAACCTGGTTTTATAGTCAACCTTTCTCAGCCTAGTTATTCTGAACGTCCTTGAGATCTGTTTCTTAGCCTGCAAGGTTGAGAGCAAGACCCTGGATGGCAATGGGGTTGCCCATCAGCTGGTCACTTGTCTATAATTCTTCATCTTCCTCCATGCTTTTTCCAAACTATTCATGCCTTATCAAAAGAAGTAGTAGTCCATTTTGCCTTAAAAAAGGTCTCTGTCGATAGTTCTCTACATCCTACCATTTCTTAACTCCACTAACAAGGTTTACCAGATCTGAGATTCCTGGGAGAGCAGGATCTTGCCTGTCTTACTCCCTGCTTTATTCCAATGACCAGTGTATAGTTGTTACTCAACGTTTGGGTAAAGACATGATAGCTATCCATATTCTCTACCATAAGCCTCACTCTCCTGTGCTGTAACAACATGATAGCTGTTATTCATTACACAGACCATTGGAAAAGAACTCCACTCTCCGCTAGTTGAGCCCATGGGTTAGCACTTGCGAGTCTCTGGCATATCTCAAAAACCAGGAATGTGAGTTAGGCACTACCAGTTACTCATCCATGGGCCACAGTGTTTTCCCTGGGGCTCTGCATCCTAAGCTTAGGGTGGGAAGCCCAAAGAATCCATCAGTGTCATCAGGACACAAAAGAAGATGGGGAGGAGGAATAAGGAAATTAAAATGCAAGGCTTCATCCACCCCTTTGGCATACCTTTAGCTCAAGTTTGTTAAGTAGAGTGAGGCTGAGGGCATGGGAGGAAAGAGATGTAATAAAAATGCTTAGAGATAGCTCTAGAACTTAGTGCAGAAAAGGAAAATGTGTCCCAATGGCCACACCGGATATTAGTTTACCAGGAGAGAAGACCAGATGAAGATTTGAGGAAACTGCTCCAGCCAGGAATAACAGCTGTGCTTGCAGCTCATGCAGCTTGTACTTTCAGAAATCTTAATGACAGTGTTAGGAAACAAGATGAGAACGTGGTCTAGCAAAGGAGAGCTGAAGGAAAAGCAACACTGAAAGCATGAGTCACAGTGCCTCCTTAAGCAATCATTCCCAGATGCTTCTAACTTAACAGCACCCCCCAACTTTTTTCTATCTGCTCACATCTTTTTCACCTCATGTTTGATGAGGTCAGCCTTCAATCTAATGTGCTTGCTTAGAGATCTTACCATGTAATCATAAAATTTCAGTGAGGTGAAAAAATAATCTTAGGTGAAATTTTCCTTAGTCTATGATAGGCACTTACAGTTCTAATTATCCTGTGAGCTCTGATTAGTAGACAAAAATTATGAAGATGTCTATGCACTGACTATTTTAAGGACTAATAGAAGAAGGGTAGACCAGAAGCAAATGGTCAGGTAGCTGGATAGGGAGATAGGGCCCATTGGCCTTGAATGCACACACATGATGAAGAAAAGCCAAATGGAAGAAATAAGACAACAAGTATGTCTGAAAACTGGCATTTCATAAATAATTACTACTGCCTTTGGTCTCTCTGAGAGTTACTGATAAATATCTCTTTTTCCCCCTAAACTTCTTTTCTCCTTTCCTTTATTTATTATTTGATTCTTATTTATCAAATGCAAACTAGGGTTAATAAAATATGGTCACTGCCCTTAAATGCTCTTATACTGCATGGGGCAGGTAGATATGTAAACAGGCAATACTAATAAAGACCTCTCCTTGGAAATGACCCACTAAACCATTACACACTAAGATGCTAATGACTAGTAGGTAATAGCATAAGCTATTAATTAATCTCTTTCAAGGATGTCAGTAACCAAACAGGGGATCATGCCTTCAAACATTGAATTTTGTGGAGTTTGCATTTTCACTATCATAGTCTACCATGGTCCATGCATTAATGTAGAGTGGAAAACTGGGAGCATCTAAGTTTCCCAGCAGGGCTATTATACAGAAGAGAATTATTTTACAAGTGGCAGAAGGCTTCCCTACCTCATCCCAAATATTGCTGCTGTTCAGTCTTTGCTGATGTTCCCAACTGAAACTCTTTAAAATGACAGTTTTTTCATAAATGCATAAAGTGAAGCAATATATCATTTTATGGTATCATCTAGTTACAGATCTACTGAAAACAACTTAGAACAGTTTGTCCTCAATCCAATTTAAATGACTAATCATGACATTGTGCCATATATCCCCCAGCACAAGATGAATAGTGGAAACTATAATCTAAGTAACCTCAGCCTTTTATAGGTATAATATTAAACCATAAGAAGTATGATTTCATACTTTAGTACATGCTATAATAATATCAGAATTAGCCTGTACTAGGAATCCATTTCTACTCCCAGCTCTGTTAATTATCTAGCCTCGTGGCCTTGGACAAGTCACAAAGCTCTCAGTCTTACAGTCCTCATCTATAAAAAAGAAGACTATTAGGTTCAATAAATCCAAGGTCTGACCTACCTCCAACCTTGCATAGTAGCTAATGTTTATTGAGTACTTAGAAGGAACAAAAACTTTTGCCAGGCTCTGTTGGATTCATCATCTAGGCTTTTTTCTCCTATATTTCCAAGTTGCACTTTGTTTTTACTTGTATTCAAATGAACCTGACAACTTACCAAATAAATTGTCAGAAAGAGAAAATTCTTCTGTGACAGGTAAGTGGGAGTGTTCGATGAGATTCATTCTTGATCCCATCCAAACTGTTCTATTTGAGAATGCCCCTTCGTTATGATGGTCTTCAAAAAAAGGAAAAAAAAATCTGAAAGACAAATAAATAAGTAGAGAGTTTGAGGAAGGGTTGGCAGTTTAGATAGTTGGTTAAGAGAGAGAGGGAAGGAGGGATGAAGCCTATTCACAAAATAGCAAATGGATCCCTTTGTAGACATTTTGCCATAACCTTTCTGTACATATCTGTTTTCAATATTTATCATTTTTACACCTCATCTGGACTCATAAATGTCCAGGATATGTGCTTTCAAAAGAGACACTCTCTAAAGTATCTGGGAAACACCATATGTATTCATTTAAATTTCAGCACTTGAGAAATTTGGGCAAGATTTGATGATATTTTGGATATGTCTTTATTTCTTTTACAAATAGAAAAAATAGAAACAAATAGAAAGGCATTGATTAAAAATGGGAAAAATCGATGACTTATTATCTTAAGCCTTATTCCAAAGTTGAGCAGGTATTTACAAAGACACAAAAGTGATTTCAGACCACTTTCTGCTGGAATCTTCTTGAGTAGGCACTATGTCAGCAAATCAAAAATTCAGAAAGTGTTCTCTCAGATCTTAATTTTTGCTTTTTAGAGAAAATTTCAAGGGCTTGCATTTTCACTCTCAGGGTCTACCATGGTCTTATATTTACGTGGGCTAAAAAAAACATTATGGTATAAAGAAAAATAATGGTAAATCTCACCAAAGTGTCTGAAGTTTCATCCTGAGGAAATGTCCAGAATGAATCCAAGAGCCCAAGAGAAGCAATGTCCACTTTTAGTTATATTTTTAGGTCTTCTTTTCCTCCTGCCTTCCTTCCTCCCAATATGTCTCCTACTTTCCTGAAGAGGTAATTTGAAAGGTCAAGTAATGAAAAGTTGTGCTATCAGAATCTCTTTTCCAAGTCTGTTTTCTGAGGATGATTTTCAAACCTTTTTATCTTATCTCTACCAATAAATCATTTTGTCTACAAATAAATAACTATTTATATTTGCTATTCAGGAAGAGAATATAGGGCTTCTATTGGACAAATATGTATTTCATTAGAATGTCCCTACTATTTGTGTCTTTATTTATTTCTCTTTCACTCAGCAGAATGTTCCAGTTCAAGCAGAAGTGAGTTTCAGATATACTGGGCTGCTGATAAGGTAGTCTACCATACTATGCTGCTGCATCCATTCCTTTATTCATGCTTTGAGAAAGCATTTATTGGGAACTTATTCTGCACTAGGCTCTGGGCTGGATCTTTGGAGATAAGACAGTAAAAGGAAAAAGAAGTGTCCGTGACCAATGACATCAAGTTTAATGAAGAAGAGAGACATTAAAAAATAATCACATGTATACACAGGTGATTACAGATTATCATGAATCTGTTGATGAAGCCTAAGATCAGGATGCTCTAACAGAGAGGTTTGGGTGCGAAAAGGAGTGAAAATAGGGAAGTAGCTGATGAAGGATGTAGTTTCAAGGGCAATTTCTAAAGATGGTCAAATCTAGGGTACATCTGAATTGAAGAGAAGACACCAGAGAGTGGGTGGTTGAAGGGGCAAGAAAGAGAGAGAACCTCCTGCTACAGGATACAAACCATGCCCACTGTGGGAATGCAGACAAATCTGGGTCCATCTAGTCAACCAATGGCATGCCCCTACCAGAATCTATTCCCCAGGAAGCCAAGGGGCCTGTTGGGAAAAAACCCATTCTAAAGTCAGGTGGAGCCAAAAACCATGACCTTCACCCTAAAGCAAAATTTCTTTGAGAAATGTGTAATTCTCACTGTAGTACAGCATTTGGCCAACTCATACTGGATTCAAAAGGCTTTCCTGCCACCATAAGGTGAGAGGGAAGGCGATAAATAAAAATGAAATCTAGAAGCATTGATGTATAAAGTAGAGGTAGACACTTCCAACAGAATACTTCCAACAAGTAGGAGAGAGGACTCATTTCAGCGCCACCCTCGTGCTCACACTACTCTGCCACATATCACAGTGGAACTTTGACCCCAAGAGGACCAGGGCCTTTTTGGGGGCAATTGTGTAATAGTAGCAGCATGCTGGGTATCACCATAACCCTCGGAGAAGCAGAGGAATCGTGACCACTGGTCTGGCGCTGTTCTCACTCATGGACACAAAAGGTAATGGAAGCAGCAGCCAGAACAAACCTGATCATGAACAAACATGAGGAGACCCTAAGGCACTTCTGAAATACTTCGACTTTGACAGAAAAGCTAAAGGACCTGAGGAATAAACCAGTGAAAGTTGAGTTGTTACTGTTAATGAGACTTCATTCATACTCACAAGCTAGTTGCAGACTAGGGAAATTCAACGTTCAATACGTGTACATGAATTATACAGGCATATATTCACTGTGTATATATTAATATATCAATTATGTATAATAATTGTGTATACATGTCTGCATATTGTATAATAAATGGGTTGAAAAGCCTCCCCAAAATTCAGACAACTACTATTCTAGATAGAGTTCCTCCTCTGGAATAGGAAATTCCACAGTTTACCATAATAATAATTTCCAGGAACCCACAATGTACAGAGTCAGGAATTTTTCCTAATATTCAATCCAAATGTATACTCTGTGATATAAGATCCATATCCTTTGGTCTTTAAGAAAAAAAAATAGGAGATTTTGGTAGTTTGACTCTTCCTTTGGGTTTCCTTCGGTGCTAACTTTTTCTAACATTTGTCTTTTTTAATCTTTAGTCATGTTCATCAAGCTTCCTCATACTTCCATACCATATGATAGCTCTGTAATATTTTCCGTGTATACTCATCTTCATTTTGGATTCTTATATTTTCCTTTATATGTTCATATAAACTTGGTACCTTTAGTTTAAGTGCCTGGCACATAATAGGCCCTCAAGAAATGTTGGCTCAATCAAATAATCTGTATTAATTATTTTTCTGCTTAGTTCTGCCCAATTCCCTGCCATTTGGCATGCTCCTCCTAGAAGTGGCACAAGATAAGGATATGATTCTCCTATTAGCATATAATTTATCAATCTCTCACCCAAAGCCCAGTTCCTCTAATTCTGTAGCATTTGGGTTATTACCCCTGGCTGAAGATCTATTATGTGGGTGCCCCTGATTAGCTAACAAGAAAGCCTTCCAGAATCCAGAATCCATGGCAGAATCTGCTCAAACCAGGTTTGATGGATTTATGATTCCTGAAGGGGCTTAAAGAAAAGGAAACTCTTTAATTTTTGAAATGGTAATGTAAGCACATGGTAAGCAAATCAAACAGTACACTGAAAAATAAGTCTTCCTTCCAGCTCTGTTACCCATTTCCCTTACCAAAATACAACTACAATGGCCAATTCCTTGTGTATCCTTCCGATACTATACCCATTCTTAGCATAAAGGGCCCTTAAACACCGTACGTTAAACCAGGGTTTGGCAACCTATTGCCTTCAGGCCAAAGCTGGCTACCCACCTGTTTTTGTGTAGCCTGAAAGCTAACAATGGTTTTACACTTCAGAATGGTAGAAAAAATCAAAAGAAGTATACTTGACTACACGTGAAAATTACATGAAATTCAAAAGTAAGTGTTCGTAAAATGTAATTGGCACACAGCCACACCCATTTGTTTATGGAATATCTATGGCTTTTCTCCTCCAACAATGGCAGAGGTGGGTAGTTGGAATATACAATATATGGCCCACAAAGCCAAAAACATTTACTATCTAGCCCTTTGCAGAAAAAGTTTGTTAACCCTGCCTTCAACGAATAACAGAAGAAAAATGTTTAACTACGTAATATTATAGGCAAACTATGAATAAATGTAATGATTGCTTTGGGAGTGTAAACCCACTAATACACATCTCATAATAGTAAGATCTTTACCTCTTAGCAGCTCCTTTTTTTTAAAGATTTTATTTATTTATTTGAGAGAGAGAGAATGAGAGAGAACACATGAGAGGGGGGAGGGTCAGAGGGAGAAGCAGACTCCCCGCCGAGCAGGGAGCCCGATGCGGGACCCGATCCAGGGACTCCAGGATCATGACCTGAGCCGAAGGCAGTCGCCTAACCAACTGAGCCACCCAGGCGCCCCCTCTTAGCAGCTCCTTAATGGGATTGGTGAGTTTAGCCTTATTTGGCTTGTCATTTAATGAGCACCTACCATGTCCCAAGTATTTGACAAGTGTTTCCATATATATTATTTCTTTAATTAGGGTTACTTCTATGTCCTCCTTTCTCCAATATTCTTCACCCCCTTGTTGGGGGAAGAACTGCAAGGGAAGACTAACTCCCAGGAGACCCCACACCTTAGTTCTGGAGGCTTTTTTTTCCCCCTCAAATCCTCCCTTCCATATAAGGAGTCATTTTATAGGTTGAGAATAAGCAATGGGTATTCTTTATACCAGTGGCCTTTGAATAGTTTTGTTCATTTACTCCCTACAAAAAGTTTGAAAAACAATGTACTCCATCAACACATTTTTGGATTTATATCTGTAGTTTTTCACTTAAAAATTTGCAAAAAAATTAACTTCTGACATATAAAAATTGACATTTTTACATGCTGTTACATTACTCTTAAATCTATTCAACTACTCTTCAATGCACTCTTAAATACCCCAGCAACTTAATAGCCTCCCTCATCCTTCAAAGAAATACCAAAAAAATGTTCTTTACCATCTGGAAAAAAATTTTATCATTCCTATTCCTCTGTGAGTTCACATTTCATTCCACTTCACTGCAGAAGTTTACTCTGATATAGCATATTTTATTACTTGAATGTCTGTTATTGATCATCATATCATACTTTTCTACAACAAAAACATGCACATAAATTTGGATTTTAAAAAACATCTAGTGAGCTTAAGATTTTTAATATTTAAATAAAAAATATTCTGGATTGAGTGTATTACTACTTATTATCAGTATCCATTTCATCAAAATTATACATTGCCCCTTAGGCTTTCTCTACGAATAGCATGGATCATTCTCCTTGGGGTCAAAGAGCACAGCTAGAGAAAGTGGTCCGTTGTGGATGAGAGAGCATGCAGATGAGAAAGGAAGTCACCACTGTCAGGCACGGGCCACAGCCAGAGATGATTGAGCACATGTACCAGAAGAACACCTCCTTAGAAATACAGTTAAAAGGTTTTGTTTAAATACTGAATGTTGAGAAACTGTAGACAGAGAGCCTAAAAATTCTCCAGAGTTAGTAGCGAAAGCCCACATCACAGAAAGCCATCATTTCTATTCAGATGAATTCATGTGTGTGTTAATACACAAAGTTTAGAATCAGAGCAAAGAAAGAAAAATATCTGAATTTGCGCACAGACTTCCCCACCTTCATGCCTTGTTTTCCTGAAAAGTTGTTAAAATTTATTTTTAAATGAAACTAGCTTTAAAATAAAAGACCCACTGCAGAAAATTCAGACAATACAAAAAAAGCATTAAAGATTACCAAATTGCATTCTGTAATTTTTTTTTCAATTTATGCTTCCACCAGCATGGAATAAGGGTGCCTTTCTCACAACACCTTCATTAGCATTACTTTCAACAATCTTCTCTAATTTCATAAGTGACAAATCCTATCTTACTGTATTAAATTGCATTTCTTTGATTATACTAGTAGAGTTGAAATTTTTTTTACATCTTTATTGTCTATATGTGCTAATTTCTTTCCATTTTCTGTTTATGTCCTCTGCCATTTTTCTATGAAGTGTTCATTCTTTTATTGAATTAGAAGAGTTCTTTGCATATTGAATGTAGTGGTGTTCTGGAATATTTACTACAAACATTTTTATTTTCTTTTAATTATCTTTACCTGAAAAGTTTTTCCATTGTATGTAGTTAAATATATTAGACTTTTTAAAGCCTATTTTTATTGTTTTTTATTTTTAGTGTATGGTAAAGGGGAGTTTTCTCAGAATTGCTTGTTGAATACTTTTTCCCATTGATTTATGCTCCTTCTTTTAATGACACTGAATTTAGTTTCCCATTGACCTATCTTGTACCAATATTACCCTTCCCTATTATTGTTCATTCTTTTTCAGTATTTCCTAACATATTCTCATCTTTTTATTCTCTGTAATAAATCATCACATCTTGTGTCACATTCTTTTTTTTAAAAAAAGTTTCTTAAAAAAAGTTTCTTTAGGAGTTTGAGATGCACCAAACCTATATACTTAGCTAGGAAGATTTACATCTTTATAATATGCAATTTTGCCTTTCGTGGGCAAGTTATGTCTCCTTGCACGCTCAGATGTGCTCTTAGAGCTCTCAGCTCTATAGATTTTTTTTTCCATATCTGCCACAACTTCTCCATGACGCTCCTCCGTCATTTATCTTTCTCCTCCTCATGTGGGAATTAATGATTTCACTACATCTGTCATCTTCCCCACTATAGCACCAGATTGTAAATTCGAAGAAGACAGGAATCATAATTATTTATGATTAAATATCATATATTTCTTTTGAATCCCCCTATCACACCTGGCAGGGCCACACATACAAAGAAACAACAGCTGTGGTGTAGTAGAAATGTCATGGGGGATGGGACATGAGAAGATTAAGTTAGAGAACTGTGCTGACCTTTCATAGCTTCATGTATGACCGAGGACTAGTCACTTAACACTCTGGTCCCCGTACCACGTAAGTCTTCCCACATATGAATAGGTGACATGGACAAAAATGCTCACTGCATCGTTTCCAATAGTAAAAAATTGGAAACAGTATAAATGCCCATCAACAAGACAATGGATACAATAAAGAAATAGTATATGCATAATGCTATAAGTATACTCGTAAGTGTTATGCAGCACTTAAAGTGAATGAACTAGGACTATATGTATTCATATAGATAAAATTAAAAACATCACATTGAGCAAAAGAATCAGGTTGCAGAAAAATACAAGCAGTTTGATAAAATGTATGTAAGTTCAAAAATATACAAACAATGCTACATATTATCATTGATGCTGTAATACAGGAGTCAGTAAACTCTGATTCATGAGCCAAATCCAGCCTGCCAAAGACCAAATTTGCCCTTCTGCTTACATATCTATGGCTGTCTTCACACAACAATAGCAGAGTTCAGCAGTTTCAACACAGTCCACATGGTCTGCAAAGCCTAAAATATTCACTATCTGGTCTTTATAGAAAACACTTATGATCCCTGCTCTAACCTATAGAGACATGCATGGAAGTGTTGAACCCACAGTCAGAATAGTGCGGCAGAAGGACTGGGTGTGTACATAGGGAATTTCCATAGCATCTGTGACGCTCTCATTCTTAAGCTGGAGGGTAAATACAAGGAGGTTGATGATATTATTCAATTTCTTTGCATGTGGGAAGTATTTCATGATGATAAAGTTTGAAAGAAATTATATATGTAAAAATCTTCCTCATCTATAAAGTTATGCAAGTTCAATAGGATTTTGCTCTTCTTACACATTCTTAAGGCTCTGAGGAGAAAGTATTCCTTTCTTAAAAAAAAAAAAGATTTTATTTATTTGACAGAGAGACAGAGAGGGCACGAGCAGGGTTGGTGGGTAGAGGGAGAAGCAAGCTCCACACTGAGCAGGGAGACCGACTCGGGGCTAGATCCCAGGACTCTGGAACCATGACCTGAGCTGAAGGCAGATGCTTAACTGACTGAGGCACCCAAGTGCCCTGAAAGTATTCCTTCCCATAAAATATTTGGGGACTCTAACTGTGGCCAATGAGGCACTACTAGAAATATTGAATGGCACAATGAGATCTATGTTCAAGAGTACTCTAGTGAGAAGGTGGGATGGGGAGAGTAAACACTGAAAGGTGGAAATTCGTGGCTGAAGTGAGGGGATTTCATGCTTCGCTTGGTGGTGTCTGGAGAGATGGAAAAGAGGAGACTTGAATACAGCAAACATAAAGGGGGGTGGTGGAGAAAGAAGCCTGATGATTCAAAGTTTAAGCCCTGGGTATTGGTGGAAGCAGGAACAAAATGTTTATTTTACTTTATGTTTATTTGTATGATGCTGTAAGCTAAGTCTTAACTTAAGGACCCAGGAATAGTTTCAGAAATGGCACACACTGTTTGTTTTTAATGTGATAAGACGCATAGTGACTGGTAACTTAGACTCCCACTTTCTGGTTATCAATTTTTACTTGTTTAGATACTATGTGTCACCGGAAGTGTACAGAGTTCCTCTGATGTAGCATAAACCGTTTGCAAATAGAGACCTTGGAAAGACCCTATTCCAATTAAACAGCTTTGACTCTGATTTAGAAAAATCTCAGTTCTCAGAAGATGAAGATAAAACCAGTTACATTTGCTGGTTCTCTATAAACTCTTCACACCCAAGGACACCATCCTTGGTGTCAGTTTTCTCAGATGAACCCAGTTGTTGATGGCAAAGTTAAATATGTAAATCATTCTTAAAGAGCAGGAAAAATGTAGACTTTTTCTAGCTGTCATTATTTCATGCCCAGGGGAAGCTCTGGATTCAGCCCAAAGTCTGGAAGAATGTTCTTAAGGAAAAGAGAAAGGACTTCTTAAAAAAAAAAAAGATTTGGTCTCCCCAGAAGCACTCAAACTGAAGTAATTCTTTTCAGGACAAAAATACAAATTTAAGGTACATAGATCCTTCCCAAAGTCCAGAGAGATGTATAAGACAATGTTTGGCCAGTACCAACCACAGGTCAGCAGGATGACCACGAGGCAGTATGGTCATTGTGACCGCATTACTCTGAGAGTGGTGCCCTATAGGAACCAGACAGTATTTATTACTATCACAGTAACTAGTACATATTTTGGGAGATACAGATTAAAATAATACCTACCATTTTATGAGTACTTACTATGTGACAGCATCCATGTTATCTCATTTAATCTGTAATAAGCCAAGTAGGTGTTAACATACACACTTTATAGATGAGAAAACTGAGGTTCAAAGAGACTCAGCAAACTTCTTAAGGTCACACTTCTCAAGGACACATTGACCTTCTCACCTAGTGAGAAGCAGAACAGGGATGTAAACCCACATCTAACTCTAAATTCATGCTCTCTCGTGCAGCTCTCCCACCGAGACTGTCACTAACCACTTACCAATCCCTAGTGAGGGTGAATTCTGGCAGTTCTGCAAGGTCACTTTTGCCTAAGGCAGTCAATGTGTTCATATGCACAAATTAATTAAGCCTGTACAGAGTTTGCCTGTTACATTATTTTGTTTCTTCTTTCGTGTTTCTCAAGTCTCCATTTAAAAGTATATCACCTTCAAGCATTGTGAACCAAAAATAGTTAAGCCAACAGACCTCTACAGCTCTTTGAGTTTCTGTGCATGGGAGATTACACAATGAGGCCTAAAGAGTGGCTAAGTTTTATTTCCAACTGGATATAAAAGTTGAGGCCCCTAGGGCCACGAACCTGACAGTGAGTACTCCTTCTATTCTATACCTGGTCTCTTGCTTGTCTTGCTCAAGCCAGGCTTCTCAACCACCTTGACTAGCACTAACCTCCAGGAGGTTTTCATACTCTGGGTACCTCTTCTTGTCACAGTCTTAATTCTATCTTTATGTTTGTGGTGATTGGTTGTCTATCTCCCCCACTGGACCATCAGTTCTAGGAGAGCTCACCCTGGATCTCTAGTGCCTAGCAGACTGCCAGGCACATATTAGATACACAATAAATACTTGCTGATTGAATGAATTAGAGGATGGATGAATAAACTAACTAAACACACAAATGAATAAATGAATAGTATACCTTCACAGAGAACCACCTTTAGAATCAGTCTTGTTTGGGCCACAGGATCATTAGTGAATAGAAATGTACAAGAACACACATAAACACTGAAGAAGGATTTTTTAAATCACATACAAAACCTGATAACTAAGGCTGTTTTCCCACAATGGAGCCCTAATTACTGAACTGTAACCATTCCTGTTGGAAATCTCTTAACCATTTTATACATGAATTGACCACCTCAGGAAATAGTTTTAATAACCCTCCCAAATCTCCTTTTGTTAATTTCTCTCCCCTTAGAATTACCAGAAATAGTTTTTTGTCTTCTTAATGTTTACTCTTCACAGTCAGGAAATCTGTCTCTTTTTCCCCACAATCCGCTATAGTCAGAATGGGCAAAAAGTTGTTTATGCTTTCTCTATTACCGACCTATCATCTTTTTTCCCAAAAAATTCATTGGTTCTCCTGAAATCTTATGATTATTATTTATGTAAATTATTTGTTATTTGCAAAAGTAGGCACCATACATTATTCCACTCTACATACCCTTTTGCAATGTGAGTTTGCCACTACCCATCAATAGATGAAGTCTATTCCCCAGCCCTTGAACTTGAGCTGGTCTGGTAACTTCCTTGACAAGTAGAATGGTAGATGCTATGAGACATGTGAGTCAGGCCTTAAGAAGACTTGGACCTTCTTTTCCTCATCTAGGAATGTTGCCTTGAGACTGACACACTCTGTGTAGATGCCCCCAAATACAAAACCTCTTGGACAGAGAAGTCCAACTATCCCAAATGTCCCAGCTGATGGCCACATCAAGACTTCATACCTATTAGTAAGGCTATCTTGGACCTTCCATTCCAGTTGATCTTCTATCTGAATAAGCCACATGAATGAGTCCATGCAAAAGTAGTAGAGGGACTACTCAGCTGATTCATAGAAATATGAGAACTATGAGTAATTATGAGAACTAATTATGAGTAGTTAATCATTACTCTTTTAAGTCACTATGTTTGGGGTAGTTATTACAAAGAAAAAAATAATAGATATAGAAAGCAGTACCTGGAAGAGGGAGAAATTTTTTTTTAAAAAAAGGCTAAAACATATGGCCAAATGGTTTTGGGATTGGGAATTGGGCAGAACCTGGAAGCGCAGTAAGGAGACTGCTCTGGAAATTGGAAGAATGGTGAAGAAATTACTATAGGAAGCTGGGATGGTCATATTTTGTAATCATGAAACAACTGGCAACACTGTCACCTGTGGTAACTCAGAAGATGGAGAGTTTCCTAGTGAACTTGTGGACCTGATTAAGGAGATTTCCAAGAAGTATAATGAGTGTGTCACTTGGTGTATTTAGCTGCACATGATAAGCTCCATAAAGAAAGAAATGAATTAAGGAAGGCACTGTTCATTTTGTAAGCAGAATTTAAAGTAAATATGAAGGGTTCAAGACACGCTAAGTTGAAAAGTAAGATTGTTTGGAGCATTTTTGGTCTCTCCATCTGGCAGAAGATTCTCAAGTATGAAATGGCCCCAGGGTAGATATCACATCATGAGTGTGGCTATAAGATCCTTTGCTAAGAGCTCAAAAAACTTAAGGAGGTGCCTAGCAACCTCTTTGACCTCAGCCGAAGCAACTTCTTCCTAGAAACATCGCCAAAGGCAAGGGAAGCAAGGGCAAAAATGAACTATTGGGACTTCATCAAGATAAAAAGCTTTTGCAAAGCAAAGGAAACAGTCAACAAAACCAAAAGACAACCGACAGAATGGGAGAAGATATTTGCAAATGACATATCAGATAAAGGGC